>NW_016108015.1:510735-555834 GCF_001604975.1 Cebus imitator
AAATAAATAAAAAAAATAAAAATAAAAAAAAAATAAAAATCCTATCTTGTTTTTGTGTTATGTCTCTCAAAGCACTCAGAACAATGTACTGTATACAATAAAACATAAATGATTACTATTCTAATGCAGTAGCAGAACTTCAAGAAAAAATAACAAAATCAAACAATGTCACAGAGAGGAGCTCCAAAAATCCCAGTTGTAAGCAGAGTCCAAATGGTACCACAGTCCCTGTAACCTTCTCATTTATGCCACACCATCTGTGACATTACAAAAATCTAAGCCTACTTAAATGTAGTACAGAATATGTAAAGCAAATTCTTTCAGTAGCTAGCAGGTGCTTGACCTCTTAACAACATGGAATAATAGTGTGATTAAGGGACTTCATAAAGAATATTGTAGAACCACACAGTATTAGGAAGAAGACATGACATGGCATGCAGAATGCAACCCTTAATAGCAGATTCTCAGACAGCTGGTCACCAGCACCACTCTGAAGAATGACTGGCAGATAGAAGTTATAAAATTGGACTCATTTATCTCTGAAATGCAGGCATTCCACCAATGCAGCAATGAAAGAGAGATTGAAAACAGATTATATGATCTTCAAGTAAGAAGACGGTTGTCTCGTTTCTTTCTACCACAGAAATTATTTGAATTAGATAATAATTAGTAGAATTTGAAACTTCATTTCACAAAGCCAGAACTAATAAGGATACACTGACATGGTACAATTTATGTGAATAAAAAGGATAGAGTTTTATTTTGTGCTAGAAATATTGAAGTCCCCATATTTGAATGAGCTTCCAGCAGTAGGCTATAACCAGGTCAGACAAAGAACAATTATATGACTAGCTTGCTTTTTACTTCTAAGCTTGGATATAAGATTTAATCTGTGCAGAAGCAATTTCAAAAAGTACACATAAAAGAGATTACTATGGCTTTTCTTTTCACATACAAACCTGTTCAATAAAATCCTAATATCTAGTATCTGGTAAACATTCAGAAAAAAATACAAAAAGAAAAGTTTAAAAAAGAAAAAGAACCATCTATTTAATGGTCTACCCTGTGATGACAGGATTTCATACACAGCTTTCATAGAATAAAAGACCTGAATAGTGTTGATTAAGACCCTTGAGAAATCCTTCAGTTCATCTCTTAATATCTTTTTGGGAATGTTTAAGATTTTAGGTCATGCCCAAAAAGACAACTTCCAAAAATGTTCTTCAAAATGCCTACAATAGGAAAATTCAGTGTCATTCAGTAATGTTTGCTTTAGTCCTAACCAAAGCAAGATTAGAAAAAATGTAGGGATAAATTAAACAAATGAAAGGCGTGACTCCCCAAAACTTGCACATGCCTTAACCTAAAAATATTCCTTTAAATAAAAAGAAGATACAAATAAATATTTTCAAGATGATGCTCTTTTTATAATAATGACAACACTGAATATGCTTTATGCCCATAAATGGCAGAGACTACTAACAACCCTCTGGTATTCATTTTACTCTCATTCTTTAGGGCTCCTGTTTTCATAGGCACTAATTCTTACCTGAACACGTAGCCATTGGTCATAAAAGGAGCATTTCTCAAGCTCCCTCACAGCTGGGCATGGCCGCATGACTAAGTATCAGACAACAGAAGAGAAGCAGAATGTTTCAGAGCAGCTTCAAGGAACCTTACTTAAATGACAGCCAGTGCAGGCCCTTTTGACCCTTTTTGACCTTGTCCCTTTGTCATCCCACCACTTGGAATTTACATGTACTGATCACCATTTCAAACCAGGGAGAAAAAGCCCATTCTCTAGGTGGCAAAGGGGAAATCTAGAAGGAAACTGATTCTTTGCCCTATGTGCTCTAAACTTTTACAGGAGAGAGGCCAATGTTTCCGTTTAAAACAGTGCTATTGTGGATCAGAATTACTGAAAGGCAAACCGAAGCCTTTATACACACGCGCACACTGATACAGTGTGTGCAGCAGCTGCTACTGGCAATCTACTCAATATCCCGTCTCCCCTTGTTTTATTATGAAAAATAATCACAATTATTTTGCAGAAACAATTTTCCTAGAACCCAGAAAAAAAATAATAATTGGCCAACTACATTCATGTCACTTCCATCACCCTCTGCCACAGTTACTTTTTCAGCCTTGTTGGCACAAAATTGACAAATAATTCAGTTCCAATCAGGGGGGTAGAGAAGATTGTGGAATTATTTTTCTCCTTGATGAAAGGAGAGGAGGTACCTAAGCAGAAAGAAATGCCCTGGAATTCCTTTTTAAAATGCCTCAATAATCATTCACTCTGCAGTGAAAATGTCAGAATGTCACTAGGGGCATGCTGATAAGGACAGAAAGAGGGCAAAAGGGGAAATTCCTAAGAGGTACAGTGGTGCCACAAGTACAGATGAGAGCAAAGGAAGACACTCCTAACAGATATTCAGGTACAATACATAGACATTTGACTGCTACACAACCTTCCTGGAGTGGCAGTAGTGAGCAGGGATGCCACTGAGCAAGATTCATATTGATCGTCAACTTGTGCATGGCTATTAACCAACAGTAATGGAGAATCCTACCAGCATGAGTGGGACAAAAGTGGTGACTTAAAGCAGAAGAAGGAAAAGTGGACAAAGGAAAAAGGTGGAGACTTACTTAAGACAGAAGTGGGAACTTGAAAGGGAGCACTACGTGTTAAAACTCACAGAGCAGGACCCTGAGAGCTGTTTTTGTTTTTTTTTTTTTTTTTTGCAGGATCAGCCAGCTCTTGTCTTGGAGTGTACTTACTTTTTTTCCTAGAACAAGCTATTTTCTCCCTACTTCCTTTCAATAAAGCTTTCTGTTATCTTTAAGTTATCTCTTGGCTGAAATCTTTCTCCCAAGTTGACAAGAACCGGGGACTTTCACCAACAACATGAGGCAATGTACAGAAAAGTCTCAGGACAGAACAGGAATTAATTACACAAATATGACCCATCTAACACATTCATGTCTGTGCATCTTATTGCACCTCAAAAAAACTGGGAGCAAATTTTAGTAAATTTAATTTTTAAATAACTTATACATGTACAGTGAATAAAATTCAAAAGGTGCAAAAGGGCAGAAAGTAAAATGTAAGTCCTATATTAGTCCATTCTCACATTGCTATCAAGAAATATCTGAAACTGGACATTTTATAAAGAAAAGAGGTTTAATTGACTCGTGATTCCACAGGTTATGCAGGAAGCATGACTGGGAAGGCCTCAGGAAACTTACAATCATGGCAGAAGAGGAAGGAGGCATCTCCTACATGGCTGAAACAAGAAGAAGAGGGTGGGGGAAGTGCCACACACTTTTATACAACTAGATCTCATGAGTATTCACTATAACAAGAACAGCAAGGGGGATGTTCACCCCCATGATTCAGTAACTTCCCAACAGCACCCCCTCCAACACAGAGGATTACAATTTGACATGGGATTTGGGCAGGGACACAGATTCAAACCATATCATTCTACCAATTATGCCATATCATACTGTAAGGAATTATCTACAGTAATTTTTCTGTGTGTATCCACTATATGATAAGAAAATATTGATGGTTTAAAATCAAGAAATATCTACTTAATTTCAGTTTAAAAACTCAAGATACTTTTTTTTTTTTTTTTGTTAACTTGGCCATTTTAATTTCATGTTTCTGTTTCTGCTTACTTGTTGCAATGCTTGGAGAATCTTTCTGGAAAACTGACTATGGTTCTTTAAGTCTGGATGTACCATACTGACAAAACTTTTCCAGGCTTTTGCCATGTTTTTTAAAGAACCAATGCAGAGATTGGAGAGAAAACTTTGCCTCCCCACTCCCTGCTACAGCCAGGAGAACTCTATTTTTTGTATTTGATAATAGGTGTAGAGTTTAAGCATGTGTTTCTTATTGTTGCTAAAACAAAGTACCAAACCTTAGTAGCTTAAAACAACTCAAATCTATTATTTTTCATTCTGGAGGTTGGAAGTCTACAATGGGTCTCATTGGGGTAAAAGGTTGGCAGGGCTGTGTTCATACTAGGAATCCTAGGGAAGAATCCTTTTTTTTTTTTTTTTTTTTTTTTTTTTTCTTTTGTTCTGTGTCCCGGATTTAGGGCTTTATTTATGAGTTTCCGTTATGCTGCCGCGTTCTTTTTTTTTTTTTTTTTTTTTTTTTTGTCCCTTCCCAGCTTCTAGAGGCTGTCCTTGGCTTGTGTCCCTGAGCCAAAAATCACATCACTCCAGTTTCACTTCCTTCCTCACATCCCCTCTGATTCTTTAGCCTCCTGCCTCCCTCTTTCACTTAAAAGGATCCTCATGATTATATTTGGCCTGTACAGATAATCCAGAATAACCTCCCATCTCAAGATGTTTAATGTAATCACATTGGAAAACCCCTTTTGTTGTGTAAGGTGACATATCCACAGGTTTCTGCAATTAGGACTTGAATATATTTGAGCAGCCATTATTCTGCCTGTAATACAACTCTTATACACTTACTATGTACCCATAACAATTAAAAATAATAATAAAATTAAAAATAAAACATCCCTGACCTCTCTGAGGCAAAGGTTTTTAGAAGCCAAACACCAGAGTAAAAAAATCAGGGCTTTTCTATTTTCTGCTTCATGTCATCCTGCTTGAGTCCAATGCTCTGCTTGAATAAGAGGAAAGCAAAAGGAAAAACTGGGAGGAAAAAAAAACTAATGATCATAAGAACATGGACATTTTTTTCCTCTGTCATATGAAATATGCATATTAAAAGAACTTGATTAGCTAAGTGGAAATGTTCAATAGAAGCATAAATATTTATTGTCAAGTATCCTGTTACTACACTAAAGGACACACTTGCTTTTCTTTTTCTTCACTAAAGAAATTTCTGGGCCAGTGCAGTGGCTCACACCTGTAATCCAAGCATTTGGGAAGGCCAAGGCAGGAGTATTTCTTAAGGCCAGGAGTTCAAGACCAGCTTGGGCAACATAGCAAGATTATCTGTACAAAATAATAATAATTTTTAAAATTAGCCAGGTGTGGTAGTGTGCACCTGTAATCCCAGCTAGTTGGAGGCTGGAAGGATTGCTTGAGCCCAGGAAGTTAAGACCACAGAGAGGCATGGTTGTGCCATTACACTGCAGCCTGGGCAGTGAGCAAGACAATGTCTCTAAATAAAGAAAAAGAAAAAATAACACTGTAGGTATGAGCTTTACAGAAATTTATATAGGCTAAATTAGGGACTACTCCCTTATTAAAACAGCACTCACAGTGGGATTAAGTTCGTACTGTGGTTTTACTCCTGAGTGCAGAAAAGTATCCATTTGGTTATTCAAGCATGATTCTCATATGATAGGGGGATAGAAAAGTTTATTTGCTAGTAATTCATATACGATTTGCTGCTGCTAAAATCATGTATGATAGAAATTTCAATAAAATAAGCAGTTTTAGTATGTCATATTAAGCCAAACCACTTACAACTTGGGCATTTTTTTTTGAGTCTGTCTTATGTCTTAAGTGATTAGAACATTTCAGCAATGTTAAGATAGTTTAGGAATCTAAATTATGTTATATTAATAAACCCTACGTTTACCTAAATCAGCCAAAATCCTGGAACTAAAACCTTTTCCAGGTATTTTATAAATTTACATACTTCCAACTAACGTTGCTCTGTGTTTTGTATGATCCTTGGGGAATACAGAGCTCTTAAATTACCCAGAACACCAGCTCCAATCACTTGTTTTTCAGTAACCAGTAGACATAAAAGCCTTTCCTGAAAGATTTTCAGTCTACTGCTTCTGCCATGGTTTTGTCCTTTTTCCTAACATTTAATTTATATTTTCTCATAGTTGTTGGACATTTAAGATCTAAAACTACCAAAATTTTTCAATATGATGAAAAAATCAATTTGTAGCTTTACCTTGCATTATTCACCAGAATAAATTCTAGATGTATTGTAGAGTTAAATGTAAAAAGAAATACAACTATAAAAATAATAAGGACATTATGGGTAAATATTTATTTCAAGATGGGGAAGAATTTTCTAAGATGAAATATACAAAATAAGTCACAAAAATGATGACTCATACACTGGCCACAGATTTGCACACAATTTTTGAATATTAACATACTAAAATTAAAACATAAATTACAAATTTAGAAAAGTTTAAAATAAATATGTTCTTTTATGTTTTATCTGTTTTTCATTTGTTAGGAATTTAGCAATATTTTAAATTTTTTCACAGAAACAAATTTGTCTTTGATACTTTTTTCTGTTGTGGTTGTCTTTGTAATTGATTCCTGCTCTCATCTTAATTACTTTCTTTTGCCACTGTCTTTAAATTTCATTTGCTCATCTTTTTCTAGTTTCATATGGAAAAAAAAATCTAGATAATGGATTTAAAACCTTTCTTTTTTCTAACATAGACATTTAAAGGCATTAATTTTACTCCAATCACAGCACTGGGTGTATTATATACATTTTGAGTGTTTTTAAAATTTTCATTTAGTTATAAATATTCTTGTGATTTCTTCTTTGACCCATGAGTTATTGAGAAATGTGCTAATTTCCTAATACTTTAAATTTTCTAGTCATTTTTTGTTGCTGATTTTTAATTTAACTCAATTAGATCAAAAGCATACCCTTAAGATATCAATAATGTTACATTTCTTGAACTTGTTTTATGGCATGGCATGTTGTCTGTCTCCTGTCTCCATAAATTTTCTATGTGCACCTGAAAATAGTGTATACTCTGTATTTTTGCAGGGGAGGGTCCTGCTACGGATTGAACATGTCCCCCAAAGTTTATGTGTTGGAAACTTAATCCCCAATGCAATAGCGTTGAGAGGTGGGGTCTTTAAGAGGTGATTAGGCCATGAGGGCATGATCCTAATGATTAATGTCACTATTGAGGGTATGGGTTTGTTATTGTGAGGGTGAGTTTGGCCCTCTCTTGCTCTCCTGCTTTCTTTCTCTCTCTGATCTTTTTACCTTCTGCTATGGGATGACGAAGCAAAAAGGCCCTCACCAGAGGCCAGCAGCTTGATATTATACTTCTCAGCCTCCAAATCTATAAGAAATAAATTTCCTTTCTTTATGAATTACCCAGTCTGTGGTATTCTATTATACCACCACAAAATGGGCTAAGACAAATCAATGTGGTTGATGGTGGTTTTCAGATCTTCTATATCCCTTCTTAATTTTTGTCTAGTTATTCTATGAGTTGCTATGAGAAAATATTAAAAACTACAGTTATGACTATGGATATTGATATTTTCCCTATTTAGTTCAGTCTATGTTTGTTTCCCCTATTTTCAAATTTTGTTATTAGTTGTTTACACATTTAAGATTGTTTTGTTGTCTTGATGAGTCAGTTCTTTTAAGTTATGAAGTGTTCTTCTTTACTTCTGACAATACTTCTTGTCTTGAGGTCTATCCTTTCAGCTATTTATATTCTCATTTCAGTTTTTTATGCATATATAACTGATTGCATGGTCTATCATTTTTTATCCTTTTACTTTTTGGTTTCTTTATATTTAAAGAACATCTCTTATAGACAGCATATAGTTGGGTTTTGCTCTTTTATTCAGTTTGTTAATCTCTGTCTTTTAATTGATATGTGTACTCTGTGAAAATTTAATACACTTATTGATATGTTTATTTATATTTAAGTCTATCAATTTCCTATTAGTTTTGTATTTATTCCATGTGTTTTAATCTCTGTTCCTTCTTTCCTGCTATCTTTTTGGGTTGAGCAAATATTTCTTGGTTTCCTTTTATTTTGTTGACTTTTAAATTTATGGTTTCTCTGCATTTTTTAGAGGTTGCTCTAGGGATTACAATATACATACCTAGCTTGTTACACCTGTTTAGAATTAATTTTGACTATTTTGTGTTAAACCTAAAAACCTTGCAACAATAAAGTTCTGTTTGCCTTCTATCTTTTGGGCTATTATTTTAATGTACATCCCATCTATATATGTTAAACACCTAAAATACAGTATTATAATTACTGTTTTAAGCAGTCATATGTATTTTAAAGATACTAACAGAAGTTAAAAAAAAATACATAATCCTTATATTTACCCACAGATTTACTATTTCCAACACTATTTTTTCCTCTAGATCTAAGTTTCTATCTAGGGAGATTTCTCTTCAGGATAAACAGTTTTATTTTACATGTTGAGTAGCATAGTTCTGCTAGAAATTCTACGTTTTAATTTATATGATGATATCTTCATTTCATTTTTATTTTATGAAGGCTACTTTCCCTGGACATAGAGTTCTGGGTTGACTTTTTTTTTTCTTACTTTAAAATGTTGGCACATTGTTTTTTGCTCTCTGTTGTTTCTAGTTAGAAGTCAGTGATGATTTTAATCATATACATGTCACTAGCCTCTGTCAAAGTGTTCTCTTTAAGTCTGATTTTCAACAGTTTGACTATGATAGGTAGACATTGTTTTCTTTGTACTTATTCTGCCTAAGGTTAGCTGATATGTTTGCTTCTATTTATGATATTTATAAAATTTTGAAATTTTTTGGCCATTATTTCTTTTTTTCCCCATTTATTTATTTTATTGCATTTTAGGTTTTGGGGTACATGTGAAGAACATGCAAGATTGTTGCATAGGTACACATGTGGCAGTGTGATTTGCTGCCTTCCTCCCCATCACCTACATCTGGCATCTCTCCCGTTGCTATCTCTCCCCACCTTCCCACCCCCCACAGTCCCTCCCCTATTTCCCCCCAACTGACCCCAGTGTGTAGTGCTCCCCTCCCTGTGTCCATGTGTTCTAATTGTTCAACACCCACCTATGAGTGAGAACATGCGGTGTTTGATCTTCTGTTGGCAGCCCTTCTTGAGCCCTGCCAAAATTTCAGATTCTTGAGCAAAACAAATGAAGCCAAGGAAGGAGGAGGAGGAAGAGCAGACAATGGAACAAAAAATAATATTTCTTTAAAATATTAATATTTGAAAAAATTTCTTTAAAATATTATTATTTTTGTTCCATTGCCTGCTCTTCCTCCTCCTCCTTCTTTGGCTTCGAACACCGACTATCATTTGTTTTGCTCAAGAATCTGAAATTTTGGCAGGGCTCAAGAAGGGCTGCCAACCTCTACTCACACGATGTCTGTTGAGGTGGCTTGACTAGGACTGGAGGATTCATATGGCTCACTCACATAGATAGGTGGCAAGTTTGTACTGGCTATTGGTTGTTATCTACAAGGACCTTCCTACATATTTTCCTCTTCCAAAAACATAATTCTGTTAGAGAGCTTGATATTGATTAAATAGTCACTGATGCTCTGTTCCTTTTTTTCCTATCTCTTCTTTAGATTGGATGCTTTTTGTTGATCTGTCTTCAAATTTTCTATTCCTTCTATATGCTATGTTAAATCTTCATTTAAACCCCTCCCATGAAATTTTTATTCCAGATATTATACTCTCAGTTCTAAAATTTTCATTCAGTTCTTTTTTTTTTTTAAAGCCAATGAATTGCATTTATTTGCTAAGAATATCTTTTTTCAGAATGACCATATTTTCCTTTAGGTATCAGAATATATTTAGATATTTTAATTTACCACTAATTTCAATATTCAGATCATATTTGTGCCTTTCCTTTTTGTTTCTTTATTTGTATAAATTTAAGGGGTATGTCTTATTGTCTGGCAGTTTTTCTGATGCACTATGTTTATATTTTTGGTATATCTAGTAATTCCTGATTGTACAATGTTCCTTGTATATGATACGTTGCTGTGAGTATGAATTATGCATTCTCTTTTAAAGGGTAGTTACCTTATTTCTGATGATCAGTTAAATTTTCACATATTCTGGTTCTTATCAAGCTTGGTATTTTTTCTTTGTTAGGGTAAGAGGGCGCTTTTTTATTTCATCTTAACACGTGACTCTTACGCCAGGGCATAATTTTGACTTCCACATAGGGGCCTTTTTGTCATCCCAACTAAGTGTCCCAGGCACTTGGTGTGGTCTCTCCATACTAGCTGGGCTGATACTCCAGCATCTCCCAGCATGGTACAACCTTTGATATAATCATTTATCTTTTGGCCTGGGAGCAGCCAATTTCTGTTAGGCATGGCAGAGTTATATCCCGGGCATCACAGGATATTGGTCACTTTTTGGTATAAGGGGCTTGTGACTGAGATAGAGGACATGGAGTGACTTCTGAGTGACAAAACCTAGAAAGTTCTATTTCTTGACCTGGGTCATAGTTACAAGAGTTTTCGCCTAATGATAATTTATTAAATTCTACCTTTATTTCATGTAGGTTATCTTGTGTATCTATATTTTATTGTTAAATAAAAAGATGTACAAATGCAATACAAAGAACCTCTGAGGTGCAACTTAAAATGAGCACTATGTGTATCATTCACAGAAAAAAAATGTTAACAAATATGTGAAAAAAAATAAAAACAACTTTAATATCCATGTAAACATTGCAACTTAAAACAATGAAATATCATTTTCACATAACAGTTTGGAAAACATTTTAAGAAAAATAATGTACTAATTAGGTTGTTATTAACTACTCATAAACTGCTGGTAGAAAATGGGAAATTGTTGCAAACTATAAATTCAACAAGGGATTAATAACAAGAATATATAAGGAATTGTAATATCTCAAATGTGAAACAAAAGTAATCTGATTTTTAAAAGGACGAAAGGTCTGAATAAATGTTTGTATGTCTTCTTTCAAAAGAAATACACTTTTTCATATAACTGTTGATTGAAGTATATGAAAACTGCTCATATAACAGCTGGTTTATGAAAAACTGCTCATCATCACTAATCATCAGGGAATGGAAATCAAAGCCACCATGAGATATCATCTCACCCCAGTTAAAATAGCTATTACAGAAAGGACAGAAACTAACACAGAGAAATGAAAAATGCTTGATGTGATGGGTACCCCAGTTACCCTGATGTGATTATTACATACGGCATACTTGTATCAAATCATTACATGTACCCCATAAATATATACACATAATAATTAAAAATTAAAACTTTTAAAAGGCAAAAATAGATACTGGCAAGGGTGCAGAGAAAGAGAAATGCTCATATATTGTTTATGAGAATGTAAATTAGCTCAGCCACTATGGAAAACAGTATGGAGTTTCCTCAAAAACCTACAAAAGGAACGACCATGTGATCCAGCAATCCCACCACTGGATATATATCTAAAAGAAAGAAAATTAATAATTTGAAGAGATATCTTCACTCCAATGGTTATTGCAGCACTATTCACAATAGCCAAAATATGGAATCAACAGAAGGGTCTGTCGATGGATGAAAGAAAATGTGGTACACACACAAGGAAATTCAGTCACTAAAAAAATGAAATCATGTCATTTGCAGCAATATAGATAAACCTGGAGGACATTATGTCAAGTAAGCCAGGCACAGAAAGACAAATATCATATTTCCTCACTCATGTGAGAGCTAAAAAAGTAGATGTTGGAGGTAGAGAGTCGTATGATGGTTACCCAGAGGCTGGGGAGGATAGGCAGAGGTGGAGATAAGGAGAGACTGGATAATGGGTACAAAAATACAGTTAGAAGGAATAAGTTTTAGTGTTTTGATAATACAAAAGGGCAACTATAATTAACAATAATTTATAGTACTTTTCCAAATAACTAGAAGACAAGGTTTGAGGTTTTCCCAGCACAAAGAAATAGTAAATATTTGAGGTGATAGATATCTCAATTACCCTGCTTTGATCATTATATACTATATGCATGTACTCCATAAGTATATACAATCATTATGTATCAATATAAAAATGAGAAATTGGTTGGGCATAGTAGCCCATGCCTGTAACCCCAGCAGTTTTGAAGGTTGAGGCAGGCGGATTGCCTGAGGCCAGGAGTTCAAAACAGTCTTGCCAACATGGTGAAGCCCCATCTCTACTAGAAATACAAAAAAATTAGCCAGCCATGGTGGCATGTGTCTGTAATCCCAGTTACTTGGGAAGCTGAGGCAGGGGAATTGCTTGAACCAGGGAGGTGGAGGTTGCAGTGAGCCGAGATCTCAACACTGTGCTCCAGCCTGGGCAACAGAGCAAGACTCCCTCTCAAACAACAACAACAACAAAAAAATGAACAATTAATGAACTGTTAAGGAAAAAATATTTATCAGTATATAAATTCTCATTTATATACTCATTAACCTAATATTTCATTTTGATATAGAAAATTATAGCAATATGGAGGAAATTTATATCAAATATAATTATTGCAGTGTTTTTTATATATAAAAACATAAAAACAATGTAATTGTTCAACAATCAGTAAATTATGATAACCTTGTGACAAAATATTACATAGCCTTTGAAGTTATTACTAAAATAATTTAAAGACATGAGAAAAATTATAAAATTAGTAAAATAATCATCTATTATGTTAAGATTCTATGTAAAATTTTGAGAAAGACTTAGTAAATATGCCTAAAGGTTAATAGCAGGTAACTCTTTTTTTTTGGTGGTTGTGGCAATTTTACTTGCTTTTTCAGTGTTTCTTTAATAATCTCAGAATAAACTATTTTGAAAATTTAAATTATTTTTTAAAGTTTACATTATAATTTTTAATTTAAATGAAAATATATTTGAAAAAAGGAAAACATCCACATTGAAAGTGCTGCTACATGAGTCAAGGTAGCTAAGCTTTACTCTATCTTTAAAGGCTTGTAAATATTTTGAGAGTCTGAAGCAAAAAAAAAAAAAAAGAAAATAGGACATTTCATGTTTTTTAAAAACCCTTAATGTTATTTCTGATTTTCCAATATACATCACCCTGAAGTTATTTTTTGTAATTATTTCTTGTTTCCTCTGAGTCATTCAGTTCAAATTCTAAGTTGGGAAGGAACGAGTACTTATCTTTGGGAGAGAGAAACAAGGGTGGAGATGAAACTTTATTTTTGATATTAAGAGCTTAGATACAAGATGTAGTTGGTAATTGTTTTTCCTCTTTGCAATTCTAAGTCAATTGCTCTGTATTTTGAATATCTACTTTGTATAACTCAACTATACTAACAATAATTTTAGAGCACCTTGCCAGTTCATAACTCATTCTCTGATAGTTATACCCATTATGCATAAACCCAAACCCCTGGATACCATTCACTGAACAAATAATTGTCAAATATGCATTTTATGCCTGGCATAACCCAAGGCATTTGATATACAGTGATACAAGGTAAGCAAAATTTGTGTTTTATGGAAATTATTTTCTGGCAGCAAATGAATCAAATAAATAAACATGATCGTTTCCAATAGTGATGACTGCAATGAAGGCAATGAACTCAAATAATGGCATAAAGATTGGCTGGGGGAAAGGAGGTTATTTAAGATATATCTACTATAATAATTTGGGCCTCTATCTCAGTCACAAGCCCCTTATACCAAAAAGTGACCAATATCCTGTGATGCCCGGGATATAACTCTGCCATGCCTAACAGAAATTGGCTGCTCCCAGGCCAAAAGATAAATGATTATATCAAAGGTTGTACCATGCTGGGAGATGCTGGAGTATCAGCCCAGCTAGTATGGAGAGACCACACCAAGTGCCTGGGACACTTAGTTGGGATGACAAAAAGGCCCCTATGTGGAAGTCAAAATTATGCCCTGGCGTAAGAGTCACGTGTTAAGATGAAATAAAAAAGCACCCTCTTACCCTAACAAAGAAAAAATACCAAGCTTGATAAGAACCAGAATATGTGAAAATTTAACTGATCATCAGAAATAAGGTAACTACCCTTTAAAAGAGAATGCATAATTCATACTCACAGCAACGTATCATATACAAGGAACATTGTACAATCAGGAATTACTAGATATACCAAAAAAGATAAACATAGTGCATCAGAAAAACTGCCAGACAATAAGACATACCCCTTAAATTTATACAAATAAAGAAACAAAAAGGAAAGGCACAAATATGATCTGAATATTGAAATTAGTGGTAAATTAAAATATCTAAATATATTCTGATACCTAAAGGAAAATATGGTCATGCTGAAAAAAGATATTCTTAGCAAATAAATGCAATTCATTGGCTTTAAAAAAATAAAGAAGAACTGAATGAAAATTTTAGAACTGAGAGTATAATATCTGGAATAAAAAATGGGAAATTGTTGCAAACTATAAATTCAACAAGGGATTAATAACAAGAATATATAAGGAATTGTAATATCTCAAATGTGAAACAAAAGTAATCTGATTTTTAAAAGGACGAAAGGTCTGAATAAATGTTTGTATGTCTTCTTTCAAAACACAGACAATGCAGAAATCTACTGCGTATTTCCTCTGTTTTTGCTATGTCTATTCTTATTTACAATATCCCAATGTGGAAAAGAGGGAATATTGAAAAAGCGTAGTTCTCCTGGAACATAAACATACTCCTAATTTTCTAAATTCTGTCTATCATTTGACATTCTTGGAGACTGCACCTGGCTGCATATACCATGTGTCATGGTCTTGAGATTATTTTGCAGTGATGCCTAACTTATATAAATTGGTATCCTGAATTTATCATGAAACTTTTAGATAAAGAGCACAGGGAATTGGACCATGGGCTATGGAGCAGCAGCAGATATTTCTAATACTTACTAGTTTGGCAGTGAGAGATATTATTCGGGGTATGTAGTGCAGCTGCTCCATTGCTTTAAGGAGACGATTGAGAATCCTTACAGATAACTAAGTTAGGGATCTAACAACAGAGAAAGAACTAAGATAGGGTAAGTACTGGAGTCTGACCACCATTGACACTCAAGCACTCAAGATATGCAAAGGCAATTCTGCTGCATTTGCTGCTACCTAAATTTTATCATTGGATACCCAGTTATGAAGCATTGTAATTTAACTTTTGGTTTTATATTTAGAAGTTTTGGATTACCAAGATTTATTGAACACCAGTTATGTATTAGGCACTCTTCCAACCATTGGGCACATAAAAGTAAATGTCACAACTGCTTTCTTTCAGGCATTCTTGCGAGGAAAGAAAAGACATGCAGACAGATTCCTCCATTATGATGTCATAAATATTACAAGAGAGGGAAGAGGATAGTAAGATCACACACAAAAAGAACAAGGGAGTTGGGGATGTTTGTGGGAGGTTGGAAAAGACGTCACTTAGTAGAAAACATGGGAGTTAGGAAAGGGAAGACTTTCCAGGCCCAGAGAAAAGTAGGTGTGGCTAGGAGAATGTGATGGTGGCAGTGGGGTGCTGTAGTCCCGTTTTGTGGCTCCTACACTTGTAGGTGACTGTTTAAAGGACTCACAGCTGCTACCTAGCCCACAGCCAATGACTGGCTCCTTTACCTCAAGGTGTCAGTAGCTCTCGTGAAATTCATGCTTCTGAGCTCCCTGTGGAATCAGTCTGAAGCTCGTCTCCAGCTGAGACCATCTCCTAGCCTTAGCTTTTCTGCCTGCTGGGGGCTTCCATCAGTCCCCTTTTGACCTCCACCAACAAACTATTTTTACATGAATACTTTTTGAGGCCCTGGTTTTAAACTTGTCTTAAGACTTGCTGTTCTTTTAATCCAGTAAAGGCAGAATTGGAATTTTGAGGTTATTATCACAAAGTAACACAGGTTTAAAAAAAAAAAAAAGAAATATTCTCCATTATGGAAAGCTTCCTTTCTGGGTTAAAAATGACTCATGTGGTTTCTTCCCTGAATGTATTTTAGGCATCCATTTTGCAATAGGTACAATTTTTATAGGGCATAGGGAGAGAGATATTTATTTCTGTTCGATTTTTATTCCTTTTATAGTTGTTACTGTGAAATCATGCCTGGAAGTACTTGCAATAAAAGATCAACTTTATCTTGTCATGCCACTAGCATACCACTTAAAAGCCCAGGACTGTTCTCAAGCTACATTTATACAGACTTAGTGGATTAGAAAATTGAAGCAACCTTGTGACATTGTTCAGACACCTATATCTAAAATAGTTCAAATTAATAGAACGTAGTTTTCATATAAAGCCACTCTATGGTGATCCACCTGGGGAATAGCTGAACTTATTCATTTATTTCTTTAATTTTTATTTGTAATGAAATTATGTATATTCAATGTGATGTTTTGGTATACATAAACATGGTGAAATGATTACTATAGTCAAGTTAATTAACATAGTTTTCTTCTTCACATGGTTACCTTTTTGTATCTGTGGTGAGAATACTAAAGATCTGCTCTCTTAGCAAATTTCAAGTATGTAGCATGGTGTTACTAACTAGTCAACCATGCTGTACGTTAGATCTCTTGAACTTACTCATCCCACGTAACAAAACTTTGTAACCTTTGACCATTTCCCCCACTCCCAGCCCTGGTAACTACCATTCTACTCTCCACTTCTATGAATTTGACTTTTTTAGATGCTGCAAATAATTGAGATCTTGCGGTATTTATTTTTCTGTGTCTGGCTTATCTTACTTAGCATAATATCCCCCAGGCCTGGACTTTAAAACTCCCAAAACAACAGCCCACCCCATACTTTTAATTGGTGATGGCTAAGCCTTCCTGAGAGATCTTCAAGGTCTTTGACTCTGCCCTAGCTTGTGTCATTGTTTACAAAGTCTAGCTTATCAGTTCTATAATTTTGAGGCAATAATATTTTCTTACTGCTCACGTACATTAAAAATTACAATAGCCAAAGGGAAAATTGAAATTGAAAATGAATTCATGTAAAGAATCAACTTCCACATTCATCAAAAGTTAATTGCAGGTGTATCAAAGAGTTAAATGCTAAAAAGGGAATGCAAATCAAAACCACAATAAGATACCACATCACCCAAGTTAGAATGCTTATTATGAAAAAGACAAAAAATAACAAGTATTGGCAGGATGTGGAGAAGAGGGAACTCTTATATGTTATTGGTAAAAATGTCCATCAGTGCAGCCATTATGAAAAATAGTATGGAAGGTCCTCAAAAAATTAAAAGTAGAACTACCATATGATCCAGCAATCTCAGTGCTGATATATGTCCAAAGGAAATGAAATCATATGTCCAAGAGATATCTATACTCTCATATTTATTGTAGGGCTATTCACAATAGCAAAGATATGAAATCAACTTAAATGACTATCTACAGATAAAGAATGTTTTATGTATGTGTGTGTGTGTGTGTTGTGTGTATAACATTTCATTATCCATTCATCTGTAGATGGATATATACACAAACAATCAAATACTATTCAGCCATAAAACAGAATGAAATCCTCTCATTTGTGCAACATGGGTGAATCTGGAAAACATTATGTTAAGTGAAATAAGCCAGGCCCAGAAAGACAAACATCACATTATCTCAGTCATGTGGAATCTAAAAAAGTTGATTTACAGAAACACAGCAGAATGGTGGTTACCAGAGACTGGGGAGGGTAGAGAGGAAGGAGGACTAGGAGAGGTTGGTCAATGAGTATAAAGGTGTATAAAGTCACAACTAAACAGGAAGAATAAGTTCTGGTGTTCTATTACACAGCAGGGAGACTACAGCAAATAACTGTGTAGTATTTATTTCAATATTGCTAAAAGATTTTGAGTGTTGTTACCAGGAAAAAATGATAAATGTTTAAAGGATAGATATGGTAACTACCCTGATTTGATCATTATAAAATGTATGTATGCATTGAAACATCCCACTATACCCCATAAATATGTACAATTATTTTGTGTCAATTAAAATAAAAATTAATTAAAAATAAAAAAGAAAATAATTTTTTAAACTCTACATAATATATGAGTAAATACTTATTTCCAAATGGAAAAAGATTTGCTAAAGGAAATACAACAAATCACAAAGATAAAACTTCATAGGCTTGGCCACACAGTAGTAAACAATTTCTTAATATTAAAAGCCCCATAAACCCAATTAAAATGGAAATTAGAAACTCAGGCATATTTGCAACAGAAGATGACAAAATAAATAGCTCTCAAAGAACCCCACCACCTGCAAGGTCTAGCCTAAAAGTTGGGTATCGAATATACAGCTCATAGATCAAACACATATATAACCCTTAAATGTATTAAAACCCCTAAAAGCCTAATTTCACTACCAACATAAAATATGCGAATTAAGACAATGGGATATTATTTTTTACCCATATACATAGAAACTATTTTCAAAAGTAATAGTGATAAATTCATAATGAGAAATTCACTTTTATATACTTTTCATATGGATACAAAGTGATAAAACCTTTAAAAATGAAATTTATTATTCATTAAACCCAACAATTCCAGCAAACAATTAGGAACTTTGTTTTATACAGATTTATATTCAAAGATGAAAGATTATTAGAGTATGAATTTCAAAAAAAGCATTGAAACTGCATCAATACCCAATAATCAGGAAACAGGTTAATAAGATAAAGTAAACTAAAAAGATAGATTACTAGGTACGCCTCAAAGATATCCTCAGAATCTTTTAAGACATGAGAAAATGCTTGAAAAAATCAGTATACAAAAACATACATGAGGCATGATTTTACTTATGCAAAAAAAAAAAAAAGCATGTCCTCTAAATAGGTTAGAAGAAAATATACCAAAAATACTGATTATTTCTATGTTGAGGAATTATGGAAAATTTTCTTCAAAATATTATCAAACTTGGATGTTATTTATGATTCTTTCAATCTGATCACCTGGTGTAATTATTGTTTTCTTAGAATTACCCATCTTTAGTTCTAAAAGTCAAGCAGCACGTACAGCACATTTTTAGGAGGGAGACATGAACCCGGGGATGGAATTCTCCATGTTGATTCTTGATCTCATGTAATGGAATGTTAAAATGTGGGTGATAATTGGTCTATTTACAACTCTAAATCCATTGCCCTGAGTTACGGATAACCAATGTAACTCAAATGAAGTAATACATAGATGGCAACTTTCAGTATATTCTTTTAGGCCACAACTCCTTCAAAAATTTTCCTAATCAGGTGGATTAGGTGGCGTCAGGGGGCCAGGTAAGAATCATGATGTCCAGGGATGCACAATTGGGTTATAACTGGTGATTTATCAATAAATAAATGAAGCTTAATTGCCAGATTGGGCTTGAGGCAGAACATTTATCATGGAGAAGATAACCGGGATTCTAGCCTGGACTTCAGGACTGAAGGATAATTGAAATTTCAAACTAGAAAACTTAGAACTTAGAAACCAAGAGTTAGAATCAGTTCTGTGAGACTTCTTTTTTTTAAAATAACATAATTAACAATTATTATTTAATAAGTAGAAAGATACTGAACACTGCACCTAACATATAAAAAATTTACATCTTTTTAAGCAAATATAAAACAGGTTTTGAAAAAAATCAATCACATTCTAGGCAACAAAGGAAATCTCAACAAATTCTAAAGCATATTACACTAATAACAATTTTTAAACACAATGTAATAAATCAGAAAATAATTTTTAAAAATAGCCCAAGTAATAACTTCTCCCAGAGCTAAATACAATTGGAAACTGAGGAACACAATTCTAAATACTTAATGGGTTAAAGAAGAAAGCTTAATGAAGTTATGAAATATTTAACATAGACTAGAAATGAGAACACAGCTTCAATGAGAATGTAGCTAGAAAGGTATTTGTGGATGATCTTTATAGATTTAAAACACATATTTGAAAATGAGAAACTGAAAATTCATAAACTGAGCATTCAACTCAAGAAGCCTGTGAATAACAATAAAATATCCTCAAACAAAGCAAGAAGTATAGAAAAGCATGAAATGAAATTCACAGAAATGTAGATAGAGTTGGGACTAACTTCAGTTGCGTGAATGGGGCTCAAGCCATGTTTAGCCAAACTGATGGGTGAAGATGTGTGTTGACATCTGTTTCATTTAAGAATAATATCTACTGAGACATTTTCTATGCTTGACTAGACAAGGGCACTACAGCGTATATATTAGGATTCCACTTCAGTTTGCCAGCATTTTTATCTTCCTGTGGCATACTCTCCTACATAAAAAATAATGATCAATGCCTTGATGAATGAATTACATGTTATGTTCCATATCCTAAACCTGACTAGGGGTTCATTTGTGCCTTACTTGGCTCTAGTCATGCCATTGAGTATAATCAGGGCTCAGTGGAAATCAATGACCAGTAAACTAGTGGGCTTAGTGACTGGGCAACATGGGCAGAAAAATCAGAGAATGGGACTGAATAGGAAAAAGTTGAGTCAGGCAACTGAGCTCTAAGAAAGGGTCAGTTGAGTAAGGAGAGGAGAGACAGTGGCAGGTGCATGGGGACTGGGACAACTTGGCTGAGTACATAGCACAAAGTATCTGTATCAATTAATGCCAAATCATTTCAGAAATTCTACCTGAAAACAAGCAGATTAGATCACAGGCAGAGACTAGCCGTGAATATACGGCTTGACAGAAATAATATAGAAAGTAGACTCTGCTATATGGTGCATGGCTGGAATACAGGGCAAAGTTTGGTTCCAACTCACTGTCCTCGTTTGGCAGATAAGAGAATCACTGGGCACTTATGAAATCTGAGAATAAGCAAGTAAGAGTTCATAACCTGACTACCTCCCTACTCCTTTCCTATGATCATATGCCTGAAACTGTTACTAATATGCCCAGAGCATGGAGTAGAACAATTCTTTCTAATCCCTGTTGCATTGTAAGGCATCTGGCTACATTAGTTTAAAGAATTCGATGAAATCATACAGGTTGGGTGCAGTGGCTCAAGGCTGTAACCCTAGCACTTTGGGAGGCTGAAGTGGGAGGATCTCTTAAGCCCAGAAGTTTGAGATTAACTTAAACAACATAGTGAGACTTCATCTCCTACAAAAAAAATTTTTTCTTTAGTTAGCTGGGTGTGGTGGCATATACCTGCAGTTCACGGTTCTCAGGAGGTTCAGGTGGGAGGATCACTTGAGGGTGGAAGGTTGAGGCTTCAGTAAGCTTTGATCATGCCACTTCACTCCAGCCTGGGAGTCACAGTGAGACCCCATCTCAAAAAATATGTATGAAACCATACAGGTATTTATATTCTCTTTTGGAACAACACAAAAAAGACTAGACTGAAGAAAATACTGAGTAGGATACCCATAGTCACAGGTACTTAAAACATCCAGTCAACTTTCCTTCACAATAGCTACTGATTACATTTTATCATTGGTTACAAGTTACACTGCACTGTTCTTTAACATTTAGACATACTTTTTAAAGTGCTGGGAAGAAAAATATTTATTGAGCACCTGTTATATAGCATGCTTTCTGCCAAGTAATAAAAATATAGAAATTAGTGGGTCAGTTCTTCTCTTTTGGAGTTCACTGCATGAAAAAACAGACATGTAAAATGAAAGATTGTTAGAATATGAGACAAGTATTACAACAGAGTAATTCTTCATAGTTATTTGTGAGAACATAAGAAACAATTCTTCCTGGCAGTTTTGAAGAACGTGGGGGATTAGAAAGGATTCACAAAGGACAGAACATTGGAGCTGGCTTTTAAAGAGTGCATCAAATGATGGTTGTTATGGTTGGTATAGAACTTGAGGTCATAGAAGCTGGATGTGGAGGACATTCAGAATATTGGGTAACTGCATATATAGAGATGTTTGAACCTTGCAAAGAGATAGTGGAGAGTTCATTGTGGATGGAGTGAAAAGTGTTTGATGAGTAGTGAGTAGGATAGAATTGAAAAAGTAAATGGTGTGGATTTTGAAAAGCTATCATATTAGGCAACATGGATTGGTTCTTCAAGAAGAGTAGTTACAGATGAGATTCATATATTTGTAAACATATTAGCTGATTAGAAAACTGCTAATGAGGCAAATCCTTTATAAGAAACAACTGGAAAGCAAAGACAACATAAATCAACACAAATCTTTCACAGATATTGAAAAATTATCTTAAGTAGTTCTGTCTCCTGAGTATAGATTAGCAACATTATTTTTTGTGTATAAAAATTAATGTAGCTCAAGCATTGCACACATTATTCGTTTTCATCAGGGTGGTTGCTTTGCAAAAATAGGAAGTAAACATTTTTTAAAGTTCATTTAAAAATAATTGACAAATGGAATAATGACTTGGAAATTACTAGTGCCATTTATTCTAGTTCAGTAATTCTCAGCCTTAGGTGTACATTAGAATCAAGGAGGTTTAAAATGACACTGATTCAAAAACTCCATCCTTAGAGATTCTGATTTAATTGCTCTCAGGTGATGCCTACGTAGTAGATTAAAGATGTTGGAAATTCTTTGCTACTCCTTTTGTCCCATAGAGTATAACTCTCCTCCCCTTGAATGCGGGCCAGCCTTAGTGACTTGTTCGATGGAAAGAATGTGTCAGATTATTTTCTGGGACTTCTGTGGCTAGGTCATAGAAAGTCTTGCATTACTTTCCAGGACTTTTGAAACACTAGCATTTGGAGCCCTGAACCTCCATTTAAGAGGCTTTAATTAGCTTGCTGGAGAGACACTACAGAGAGGTTTGAGAATACATACTGAGGGAAAGGGGACCTGATGAATTCAGTCTTCTAGATGTCCTCAAGTTAACAGGCACATGAGAAGAGCTGTCCCTGAGCTTTGGCCAAGCCTAGCCAGGTGCAGCAGAAGGATCACCTAGCCAATTCTTGCTTGATTCTGTACCTGCAAATTGTAAGGTATAAAGTAGCATTGTTTTAAACCACTAAGTGTTGGAATAATTTTTAATATAAAAATAGATCATTTTAAATTTTGGCTATCAGTATAGCTTCCAAAATGTTTCAAACAGCTCTAACGTGTAACAGCTTGGAGATCCATGACTTTAGTTCTTCTTTAGAATACTTAACTGTGAGCTGGCAACTCACATCTGAGACACCATTACATTTTTGGTTAACAATTTTATAATGACAGGGGCTTATACATCAAAGCTATATTATCTAGAAAATCAGCTATAAGGTAAACAGATAACATATCTGTTGTTAAATGTAACAGGAAAATTGTGCATCTCAAGTTTTGGCATAGGTCATGGCAAGGAAATATATTTATGATCCAAAGTTTTAATTATATTGAGAATCCAATGAATTTTTCCCATTACATATATCAATTCAATATCCCTTATTGGAAAAAGATATAATTTAGTAACCATGCATAGTCTCCTAACTTACGCAGCAGGGAGCATTTTTGGCTATGAAACTTGCCTTTTTATACTCAGATATTTACCTAGATTAAATATTTTTCGGGAAGCACTGCCACATAAATTCATAGATTCTAGACTTATTTCCCATAAGCAATCCTTAACCAGGGACTTCTTGTTAAAGCATTCCATAGATTCCATAGACAAACCATACACCTTTTATCAACATGTTTGCCAAGAGATTAGACTGGGTCAACTTGCTTCTTTTTTTCTTTCCTGGTAATGACAGATAAGTTGATCACAAACCAGCTGCTAAACATTTTCTTTCCCAAACTTAGAAATTGCGAATCTATATCATGGTGAGATCAAATCTACCAACTTGAGTACAATAGTTGTTACTATCACCTGAAGATATAAAATCAAAATACTGTGTTCAAAAGTTGTTTAGGTTATTTCTTTCTATCATTCCAACACTTTGGTGGTATTATATCACTCATTCAAAGTACAGTTATGTTCATTTTTTTCTGTTTGTAACCCATTTTTCCTCCTAGTCCTTGTTGACTTTATTTTTTCTACCTATCCATCTATCTATCTATCTATCTATCTATCTATCTATCTGTCTATCTATAGCTGTCTATCTGGTTGTTTTCTTGCCGTTTAGCTGTATGCATTTATTATGTATTTTGGATATTAACCCTTCATCAGATATATGGCTCACAAATATTTTCTCCCATTTCATAGGTTGTCTCTTTACTCTGTTGATTGCTTTCTCTTCTGTGCAGAAACTTTTTAGTTTGTTGTAATTCCATTCATTTATTTCTACTTTTGTTGCTTGTTCTTGGTGTCATATTTTTAAAATCTCATGAAACTTCTCTCCTATGTTTTCTTCTAATAGTACAGTTTTAGGTCTTATGTTTAAGTCTTTAATCCATTTTCAGTTGATTTATTATATGGTGTGGCATAAGGGTCTAATTTTATTCTTATATACATGGATATCCAGTTTTCCTAGCATCATTTATTGAAAAAACTTTCTTTTCCTCATTTTATGTTCTTGGCATCTTTGTTGAAAATCAATTCACCATAAATGTGTGCATTTATTTTTGGATTCTCCATTCTGTTGCATTGGTCTATGTGTCTGCTTTTAGTGCCAGTGCCATGCTGTTTTGATTACTACAGCTTTGCAGTATATTTTGAAATAGGTAGTGTTTTACCTCTAGTTTTGTTGTGTTTGCTCAAGATTGCTTTGAATATTTGAGGTCTTTGATTATTATTTTTATTTTTTATTTTTGCTATGTGGTCTCTGTTTGATTACATTGCTCCATTTCCTTCTAGCTAAAAGAAATGGAAAATAGTGAAAACTTATAGGATTGACTGACTCTTCTGCCATTTATTTCCTAGTGGCAAAAGGAGACTGCACACTAAGCTTTCTGTTTATCTTTACTCTGGGCTTCCTATTGCATTGCAGGCTGACACACAATGAAATTAGGGCAAGTAGATACATGCTACTTCTAGAACAGATGCTCACCAACATGAATGCTTCACATTTTAATTTGGAAAAAAGTTGTTATTTGCTGTTTTTGAAAATTGGATTATGTAAGGAAGATCACAATCTGTTTTATTTTATTTAAGTTTTAAATGTAAGATTTGTTTCTGTCAATAGCAGTACAATTCTTAAAAACCAGAGTTGGGAGACAATCCAAGATGGCCAAATAGGAACAGCTCTGGAGTGCAGTTCCTAGTGAGAATGCAGAGGGTGAATGATCAATGTCTTTCCAAACAAGTTTTTACTGCCCACAGACCAGGAGATTCACAGGCAGAAAAGCACCACAAGTCTCCAGCATGGCTGTTTCAGCCGGCAAAGTGGGTCTCCACACAAAAAATCACACAAATCTGGATGGCCATTTCAAATGGTGCCTGGAATTCCTAGGAGACAGAGTCGCCCATTCAGCTGAGAAAATGGGAGCAGAAACAGGGAGCCAGGTGATCTGGCTTGGCAAGTCCTACCCCCACAAAGACCAGCAATCTGAAACGCTCTGGATTGAGAGTTTCACAGCAAGCACAGCTGGACCCGGGATGATTCAGCTCTGTGGGGGAAAGGGCATCTGCCATTACCAAGGCAGTTCACCACTACTGAGGCAGCCCGCCATTACTGAGGCAGTCCACCATTACTGAAGCAGTCTGTCATTACAGAGACAGTTTGTCATTACTGAGAAAGACCACCATTACCAAGGCAGTTCTAACTATACCTCTGTAAACAAAACTGCAAGGAAATTTACACAGCAGCTGGGCAGAGCCCATGGCAGCTCAGCAATGCCTCTGCAGGCAAACTATGAGTAGGCTACCTCCTCGTTGGGCAGGACATCTCTAAAAAAAGGCAGCAGCACATCAGAAACTTAGAAATAAAGCCCCACCTTCCCAGGACAGAGCATCTGGGGAAAACAGGCAGTTATGAGCTCCACTGCAGCATACTTAAACATATCTGCCCAGCAGCTTTGAATGGAAAAACGGAGCTCACAGCTCAGCATTTGAGCTCCTATAAGGGACAGACTGTCTCCTCAAGCAGCTCCCTGACCACCATATGTCCAAAGAGACACTTCATAAAGGAGAGCTCAGGCTGACATCTGGCAGGTATCCTTCTGGGACAAAGATAACAAGAAACTGGCAGCAACCCTTACTGTTCTGCAGCTGCTGCAGGTGATCACCAGTCAAGCAGGGTCTGGAGTGGACCTCCAGCAGTCCTACAGCAGAGGGGCCTGACTGTTAGAGGGGAAACTAAAAAACAGAAAGAAATCACTTCATCAACAACAAAAAGGAGGTCCACTCAGAGACCCCATCCGAAAGTCACCAACTACAAAGATCACAGGTAGATAAATCCACAAAGATGGGAAGAAACCAGTGCAAAAAGGCTGAAAACACCCAAAACAGAATGCCTCTCCTCCTCCAAGAGATCACAACCCCACACCAGCAAGGGAACAAGGCTGGATGGAGAATGAGTCTGATGAATTGACAAAAACAGGCTTCAGAAAGTGGGTAATAACAAACTTCTCTGAGCTAAAAGAACATGTTCTAACCCAATGTAAAGAAACTAAGAACCTTGAAAAAAGATTTAACAAAATGCTAACAAAAATAAACAGCTTAGAGAAGAATATAAATGAATTGATAGAGCTGAAAAACACAACACGAGAACTTCATGAAGCATACATAAGTTCAGTAGCTGAATCAACTAAGCAGAAGAAAGGATATCAGAGATTGAAGATCAACTCAATGAAATAAAACAAGAAGGCAAGAATAGAGAAAAAAGAGTAAAAAGAAATAAACAAAGCCTCCAAGAAATATGGGATTATGTGAAAAGACCTAATCTACGTTTGATAGGTGTACCTGAATGTGACAGACAGAATGAAATCAAGCTGGAAAACATTCTTCAGGATATTACCCAGGAGAACTTCCCCAACCTAGCAAGGCAGGCCAACACTCAAGTCCAGAAAATACACAGAGTACCACAAAGATACCCCTCAAGGAGAGCAACCCCAAGGCATATAATTGTCAGATTTGCCAGGGTTGAAATGAAGGAAAAAATGTGAAGGACAGCCAGAGAGAAAGGTAGGGTTATCCACAAAGGGAAGCCCATCAGACTCACAGCAGATCTCTCAGCAGAAACCCTACAAGCCAGAAGAGAGTGGGGGCCAATATTCAACATCCTTAAAGAAAAGAGCTTTCAACCAAGAATATCACACCCAGCCAAAATAAGCTTCATAAGCGAAGGAGAAATAAAATCCTTTATGAACAAGCAATTGCTCAGGGATTTCATCACCACCAGGCCTGCCTTACAAGAGCTCCTGAAAGAAGCACTAAGCATAGAAAGGAACAACCAGTACCAGCCACTCCAAAAATGTACCAAATGGTAAAGGGCATCGACACAATGAAGAAACTGCGTCAACTAAAGGGAAAAACAACCAGCTAGCATCAAAATGGTAGGATCAAATTCACAAATGACAATATTAACCTTAAATATGAATGGACTAAATGCCCCAGTCAAAAGACACAGACTGGAAAATTGGATAAAAAGTCAAAAACCAGTGTGCTGTATCCAGGAAACCCATATCACATGCAAGGATACACAAAGGCTCAAAATAAAGGGATGGAGGAAGATTTACCAAGCAAATGGAGAGCAAAAAAATGCAGGAGTTTCAATCCTAGTCTCTGATAAAATAGACTTTAAACCAACAAAGATCAAAAGAGACAAAGAAGGGCATTACATAATGGTAAAACGATCAATGCAACAAGAAGAGCTAACGATCCTAAATATATACACACCCAATACAGGAGCACCCAGTTACATAAAGCAAGTTCTTAATGACCTACAAAGAGACTTAGACTCCCGCACAATAATAGTGGGAGACTTTAACACTCCACTGCACTGTCAATATCAGACAGATCAACAAGACAGAAAATTAACAAGGATATCCAGGACTTGCACTTAGATCTGGACCAAGCAAACATAATAAACATCTACAGAAGTCTCCACCCCAAATCCACAGAATGTACATTCTTCTCAACACCACATCACACCTACTCTAAAATTGACCACATAATTGGAAGTAAATCACTCCTCAGCAAATGCAAAAGAACAGAAATCATAACAGTCTCTCAGACCACAGTGCAATCAAGTTAGAACTCAGAATTCAGAAACTAACTCAGAACTGCACAGCTTCATGGAAACTGAACAACTGGCTCTTCAATGTTGACTGGATAAACAATAAAATTAAGGCAGATATAAAGATGTTCTTAGAAACCAATGGGAACAAAGACACAACGTACCAGAATCTCTGGAACACATTTAAAGCAGTGTCTAGAGGGAAATTTGTAGCAATAAATGCCCACATGAGAAGGAAGGAGAGATCTAAAATCGACACCCTGTCATCAAAAGTGAAAGAGCTAGAGGAGCAAGATCAAAAAACTCAAAAACTAGCAGAAAACAAGAAATAACTAAGATCAGAGCAGAACTGAAGAAGATAGAAACACAAAAAAGCCTTCAAAAAATCAATAAATCCAGGAGCTGGTTTTTTGAAAAGATCAACAAACTAGACAGACCCCTAGACAGATTAATAAAATAGAAAAGAGAGAATAATCAAACAGATGCAATAAAAAACAGTAAGGGGAATATCACCACAGATTGCACAGAAATACAAACTACCATCAGATATTACTACAAACAACTCTATGCATATAAACCAGTAAACCTGGAAGAAATTGATAAATTCCTGGACACCCTCCCAAGCCTAACCCAGGAAGAAGTCAAAACCCTGAATATTCACTGTGGCACTGTTTACAATAGCAAAGACTTGGAACCAACCCAAATGCCCATAGATGATAGACTGGACAAGGAAAATGTGGCACATATATGCCATGGAATATTATGCAGCCATAAAAACAATTAGTTCGTGTCCTTTGTAGGGACATGGATGAATCTCAAAACCATCATTCTCAGCAAACTGACACAAGAACAGAAAACAAACACTGCATGTTCTCACAATAATTTTTTTCAACAACAAATGAATTTGTCTTATCTGACATCAAAAGAAAAACATAAAACCTTACTCTCATATCTTTTTTTTTATTTCCCTGTTTTCTTTCTCCAACTTATTACAAAATTCACTGGAAAAGTTATTTCCATATACTCACTGCCATATTTTCTACTCTTACTTGAATTCACTTCAGCTAGACTTTATCCCCATAACCCTTATGCATCCACTATTGTCAAGGCAATCAACAACTTCCATTTTCTCAAATCCAATAGTCAATTTTCAGTTTCCAATTTATGCGACCAACTTTTAAGTGACCATTAAACAGTATTTGATATCACTGATCATTCCTCCTTTTTGAAAGTCTTTTTTTCCTTCACTTGGCCTCTAGGATTCTACCCTCTCCTACTTTCCTTCTACCTCATAGGCTATTTATCCTGAATTATCTTACAGATTTATCTCTTTTCAACCTTTATATGTTGGAGTGTCTGATTATTTCAGGGTCCCCTCAACTAGCCTCAGTCTGTCCTTTATTTGTGGTAACAACAGCCAGGCTGGACTCCATTATTGGTGGTTTAAACATTATCTCTGAGGGGTTCCCCCCAAAACCCTACTTCTATAGATGATCACTGCAAGAAGCTGCCAACTCATAGGATTGAGAGAAGAAAATTTCTTCTCTCAATCCTATGAGTTGGCAGCTGCTTCTTGCAGAATACCTTGATGTTCCCATTTTGTTCTTTCAGCCTCTAACTCTTGTATAACCAGTTGCCTACATTAAATATCCTCTGCTGAGTATCCTGTTTCTTTTTTTTCTGATTAGATCCTTACTGTAGTGATATCAAGTTTCATCACATTAAATAGTATCTCTTCATTATAACTCCCAAATTTAAATCTCCAATTTCTTCATCATCCCCGAGCTTCAGACTCGTAAATCCAACTGACTACTTTAATATCTATTACATATCCAAAACCTAACAGCTTCCAAACATTCCTTTGATTTTTCTCCTGAGGTTTGCTTCTCTCTTACTGCTCCCTAACGTTAGTAAATGACACCACAATTCACGCAGTAGCTCAGGACAAAAATTAAAAGTTGCCTTTGCTGTTATTTTTACCTCATCACACACATCCTATCCATGATTAAGGCTAATGAGTCTACCATCCAAATACATTCCAAATCCCAGTTATCACCATACCCATGGCTCCCATCTAGTAAAACTGACCATTATCTCCTGCCTAAAATTACTTTAATAGCCTCCTAACTAGTCTTATTACTTCCAATTTTGCCACCATTGCTTTATTCTCTACAAAAGACTGAATGATTTTTCTAAAATGTGACTCACATTGAGCCCTTTTCTTATGCAGAATGCTAAAGATTTCTGACAATAATTGGAACCAAATCCCAAATTCTTAACATTTCTTATAATTCTATATCACCTGGACCTTACCCTTTCTTCAAATTTTTCTCCAACTACTTTCAGATTTGCCCTCTTAACTGGCCACTTTGTTGTTCTTTGAACACACTAATAAAACTTCACCCTCAGGAACTTAGCACCTACTAGTTTCTGTTCATAACGCTCTTTTGGCCTGGCTCCCTCCCTTGCTTTATGAAAGTTCTCTTCAAACATTGGCTAAGAGACATTTACTGATTATTCCAATCTTATATATCTACACTGCTCTGCCCCATCACCCTCTATTCCTTCACTTTGCTTCATTTCTTACTGGCATTTATCCTTATAAGGCTTTCTTTTACACATCCATTTGGTTTTTTTTTTTTTTTTAAATTCTTTCTTGTCCTCCCTCATTGTAAGCTTAGTGAGATCAAGGACTTTAAGTTGATCTTTATCTTCTTTATCTTTAGCATTTGGAAGAGTCTCACATATATTATTCCTTCAATGGTGATGATTAAGTCAGAAGAAAAGGCAAGAAGGAAGGAAGAAGAGAAAGAAGGCAGAAAGACAGGCAGGCAGGTAGGAACGCAGGAAGGCAGGAAGGAATGAAGGAATCTAAATACTATACAAAGTGCTTCTATCTGCAGCAGAACGATTGCAGAAGGTGTTATGGACTGAACTGTGTCCCCCATGGCCCCCAAAAATTCATACACTGAAGCTCTAACTCCCCATGTGACTATATTTGGAGGGGCCTTCCAAAAGGTCATTAAAATTTAATGAAGTCATAGGGTAGGGCCCCAATGCTATAGAACTGATATCCTTTGAAGAAGAGGAAGAGACACTAGAGATCGTGCTCTTGCATTCTCTCTCCCTCTCCCTCTCCCTCTCCCTCTCCCTCTCCTTCTCCCTCTCCCCTTTCCTCACACACACACACAAAAGAAAAGATCATGTGAGGATGGGTGCAATGATTCATGCCTGTCATCCCAACACTTTGGGAGGCCAAGGTGGACCTCACTTGAGGTGAGGAGTTCAAGACCAACCTGATCAACATGGTGAAACCCCATCTCTACTAATAATATGGAAAGTTTAGTTGGTTGTGGTACCACACGCCTGTAGTCCCAGCTACTTGGGAGGCTGAGGCAGGAGAATCACTTGAATTCAGTAAGTGGATGTTGCAGTGAGTGGAGATTGTGCCACTGCACTCCAGCCTGAGCAACAGAATGAGTGGGACTTCATCTTGAAAAAGAAAAGGTCATGTGAACACACAGTGAGATGGCAGTAACCTACAAGCCAAGAGAAGAGGCCTCAAAATGAAACCTACCTTGCTATCACCTTGATCTTAAACTTCCCAGCCTCCAGAACCATAATAAACAAATTCCTGTAGTTTAAGCCACCCAGTCTTTGATATTTTGTTATACCAGCCTGTGCTGAATAATACAGGCAGGAATGAGACACTGGCATATTTTCTTCATTGTCCCTGACTCTCAGAGACTCACTAAGCTTTTCTTGCTAGATCAAGTTTATTATGTTTGGTTCCTTCTTCCGTCAGGATGAACTTTGCAACATCCTTCTTAATCTTCATGTGAATGCAATGATAATTCATCCACCATGCCAACTGGCCAAATGTGGCCACACACATCTGAATCACATCCTGGCTAAGGCATGTACTGCATTTAGTAATGAACGTAAGAGCATACTGAGATCTTTGTTGAAGCAGAACTGCACATATTATAGTTAGTGATAGTATCTCTCTTTTAGTCATCCTACCATGTACTTGTTATGTGAATGATAAACCTGTGTGTTACAGAAAAAGGTATAAATAAATATATTTAATTTAGATTTTTATAGCTTTTCTAGGTATGATTATTACATAATAAAACTTCTTATAAAGTGTACACTTTAACAATTTTGATGTTTATATACCTATTAAACCATCTCCACAGTCAAGATAATGAATACATATATCAACGCCAAAAGTTTCTTCTTGTCCCATTGTAATTAAGCCCTTTCTCTTAACTCCAAATCCTCAGATATCCACTTCTTTTCATTATAGATTAGTTTGCATTTTACAGAATTTTATATAAATAAGATCATAAAGTATGTATCCTACTTAGCCTATATTAGACAAAAATGAATTTTGAGATTCATCCATTTTTACTGCATTTATCAATAATTTATTCCTTTTTACTACTGCAGTATTGTTTGATACATATTGATACTTATACTGAAGTATTATTCAACTTCATTATATGGACACATCACAAAATTTGTTTACCTGTTGATAGTTATATGGATTGTTTCTAGTTTTCAGTTATCTTAAATAAAATACTATAAATAATCATTTAAAAGTTTTATTGGGCTTGCTTTTCTATTGAATAGACACCTAGGAATAGAATGAATGGTTTATATGGTAAGTAATATATAATTTTTTTAAATTACCACCAAACTGTTTACAAACATTATTATACTATTTCACATTTTCAGTAGCAGTGTTTGAGAATTTTGTTTCTATTTTTCATATTTACCCTTTCAGTTGCTCTTTGTTTCTTTGTGTCGATTCATAGTTACTTCTGGTACATTTTTCTTTTTGCCTGTGAAGCAATATTTTAACATTTCTTGTAAGTTTGATGAAGTTAAATTTTTTCAGTTTTTATGCTTCTAAAAATGTCTCCATTTTTACTTTGTTTTTGAAATATTTTTTGCTGTTATACATATCAAGTGGACAGGATTTTTACATTTTTTTCTTTCAGTACTTTAAATATGTCATTCACTATACTCATTCTCTTCTACTTTGCATTGTTTCTGAAGAAAAAAGTCACTATTATTTTTTACTTCACTTTTCTATATATAATGTATGCTGTACCACCCAGCTATTTTTCCTATTTTCACTTTATCACTGCTATTAGGCATTTTGATTATGATGTGCCTGGGGTAAATATTCTTCATATTTCTTATATGTAGAATTTGTTAAGCTTCTTGGGTCTGTAGGTTAGCTTTTATAAATTTTGAAGAAATTTTCAGCCATTATTTCTACAATTTTTTTTCCACCCTAGTCCCTCTCACCTCTTTTGAGGATTCTAATATTCCACGTATTTAGCCACCTGAAGTTTTCTAAGGCTTACTGACACTCTTCATTTTTCCCCACTCTTTGTCTCACTGTGTTTTATTTTGCATTGTTTCTATTGCAATTTCTTCAAACTCATTAGTCTTTCCTTCCACGGTATCTAATCTGTTAATTCAATGCATGCACTTCAGATCTTATATTTTTCATCTCTAGAAATTTATTGGGATCTTTTTTTACATCTTCTAATTTCCTTGCTATGCTTATGCTTTCCTCTATTTTCTTGAGCATATGGAGTGGAGTTGTAATAGAGTTAATGTCCTTGTCTATTCCTTCCATCATCTGTGCCATTTACAGATCTCTTTCAATTGATTGATTTTTCTCTCTGTGATAAGTCCTATTTTTCCAATTTCTTTGCAAGTCAGACATTAAGAATTTTGCCTTGTTGGGTGCTGGATATTGTGATATTCCTGAGCTTTGTTCTATAACATAGTTAAATTAGTTGAAATATTTCATACCTTTAAGGTTTGCTTTTAGGCTTCATTGGGCAAAACTCTGGCTGCTGGTGCAAAGCTAATTTTGCCCCATTACTGAAGCGTTACCCTTCTGAGTATTCTGACTAATATCCATGTATTTTTCTTCTGTGGCTGGTAAGATACAACCTATTCCCAATTCTGTAACCATCAGGGATTCTTCTACTAGCTCCTTCCCAGTGATTCTTTTCCAGTGTTGGATAATTTCCTCATACATAAGCACCGTTCAGTACTCATCTGAACACTCAAGGAGGAATCTTTGGCAGGTTGCTCAAATTACACCTCTGTGCAACTCTCTCATCCCCAGTCCTCTATTGCATGGCTTTTAGCTGCCTTAATATCCTGAAATTTCTTAACTCTGTTTTCTCAACTCAGAAACCTCTCCAGGCTCAATATGGGCTTGCCTTTCCTGCTCTGCAGCCTGTAAACTCTCTCCAGGCAATAAACTGGAGAATCAAAAGCTCATCCTATTTGTTTCCTTTCCATTAGAGATAAGTCTTTCATTACCTACTGTACAAGTAAAAATCATTTTTCTATTTTTATCTACTTTTAAAATTCTTTTAGGCAGGAGAGTAAATTTAGTCCCCATTACTCCATCATGATTGTAAACTGGAAGTAGGGATACTAGCGTTTTACACTGAGACATGGCTTTGAGATTTTTCTGGATAAAAACCCTTTGCCTCTGGGAATATTTGTCTGAAAACACAACAGGCCTGAAAAATACAAGGGGGAGCCTCTGCTACCAGCCAGGACCACCTGTGGCTGCATACTACTGCACAGGCTCAAACTTCAATATGGTTTTATTAGCATATCTTACTATATTTGTGTCCTGAAGTCTTAACATTTAATCTGAAAATAATATTTTATTGTAGGAATGCAAGTGCTTTTATCCTCAATGTCTGTTAAACAGACAGTATCAGCCATGACATGAAAAGAATATTTTAAATAACACAAATTATTTACAAATTTTGAAATGATAATTTCTTCTAGCTTATACCATACACCAACAAAGCAGAATCATCCAATGCTTCCCTGCAACTGATAACTGACTGACTCTTGATCAATAGTCATATGTATTTTTATCACTGAAAATAAAGAAGACATATATATGGCCAACAATCATATGGAAAAAAGCTCAACATCATTGATCATTAGAAAAATGTAAATCAAACCACAATAAGATATTAACTCACAAGAGTCAGAATGGCTATTACTAAGAAGTTAAAAAATAACAGATGCTGGCAAGGTTATAGAGATAAAGAAACATTTATACACTGTTGGTGGAAGTGTAAATTAGTTCAGCCATTGTGGAAGACAGTGTGGCAATTCCTCACAGACCTAAAGACAGAAATACCATTCAACCCAGCAATCCCATTACTGAGTATTTACACAAAAGACTATAAAATGTTCTATTATGAAGACATGCACACTTATGTCTATTACAGCCCTATTCACAATAGCAAAGACATGGAATCAACCTAAATGCCCATCCATGATAGACTGGATAAAGAAAATGTGGCACAAATATACCATGGAATACTATGTAGCCATAAAAAAAGGAGATCATATTCTTTGCCAGGACACGGATGGAGATGGAGGCCATTATCCTTAGCAAAGTAACACAGGCACAGAAAGCCAAGTACCACATATTCTCACTTATAAATGGGAGCTAAATGATGAGAACACATGGACACATAGAGGGAAACAATACACACGAGGCCTGTCAGAGGGTGAAGGTTGGGAGAAGGGAGAGGAGCAGAAAAAATAACTAATGGGTACTAGGTTTAATACCTGATAACAAAATCTGTACAACAAACCCCCATGATACGAGTTTACCTATGTAACAAACCTGCACATATACCCCTGAACTTTAAAGTTAAAAACAAAGAAAATAACCTTTGTTTGTTATTAAAAACGTCTAGATGTATAATATAAAATTATATGAGATTTAGTTCATATTCAGCTCTTTGATAAGTTTCAATAAACATAATTTTTTTAAGTAAGGAATATTTCTAAGCTATGAGTAGCAGGATTATGGAAGATATAAATGTATTCACTTACAGAAATTTTTTTGATTCTGAATTTTAAGAGCTTGGAAAAAACTGCTTTTTATCAAAATAGCTAAATAATAATCACAAATCTTTTGTGAAAAAAGGTAAAAATATAAGTAATTAAGTAGAAAACATAATTAAAATTTTCCTTGAATTTATATACTAACAAACCTTCTTATCAAACACAGCCCATATATCCTATATTTACTTTCCTTAGTAGTTTTATTATTAATTAGTAAATGTCTGTTACTTGAAAATTGAACTCCCATACACCAGAATCCTAAAAGCCAAATAGGCAGTGAGACATTGCTTGACAGTTCTGAATTCACTTTCATGGTACACTTCTAAAGAAACATTTTGCTTTTTTAAAAAGTCAGGAAGAGCATAGGTCATTTAGCTGGTAGCAATGATTTTTTAGAAGACATACATAGCAGGCATATCAAATACACTTCAGGGTTTGTTTTGAAAACTCTGGCAATTCTTTCACCCTGGTTTCTCTTTATGATATCTTTAATTAATTCACACTCTGAAATTCAAAAACATAAACATTACAGTATCTGTTTTCATGTAGTTCTTCCAGAGAACCAAGTGTGTCTTTCCTTCCTGGATGTTGTCCTCTCTGAATTTATACATGTCTTGTAAGATGAATTTAATTCAATTTAATCAATTTTCTTGACTGCCTACTTCTGCATGGGGTGCTTGACAAAAAATAGTATAATGTGCCATATACCCCTAGAAGATAATAATAGCAAAAGTTTCTTGAGCTTACACAATGTGCCACATATTGTTAAGTGATTTACTTACATTAATTCATTTACTTTTCACAACTATCTCTGTTTTACAGATTAAAAAGGTAAAGCATTTTTTAAAAGTAGCAATTGATGAAAGTTATACAGCAGATGGAAGGTGGACCTAAGCCTTAAATCCAGGCTGACTGACCACTGTGATACATTGCACTCTTCCAATGCAAGCAGAGCCATACATGAATATAACTATATTTTAAGGATATTTACTTTGTCAAAACACAAGAAAGTACCATGAAAGCATCCATGACTATGTGATTGATTTCATCTAGGAAGATTGAGAATAGCTTTGCAAAAGGGATAGCATTTGAGCTAAATAATAAAGGATGGGAGTATCAGCAGAGCTGAAAGCAAAAGACATTCTGAGACAGTGGCTCATCTTGAGGGTATGTCTTTGCTCTGTGAAAAGTGTGGTTCTTAACACGCTTGAGGTACTTTACAACCATGCAGATTCCTTGACATACACTTAAACAGTTAGAGTCTGAAAATCTGCATTTTTAGTAAGCAGTCAAAATGATTCAAATGCAGGTGATTTTAGGACTATACGGAAAAACACAAACCTAATTAATTTTCAGTCCCTGCATCTATCATCACACTTCCTTCTTTCTGCAAGCACCAACCTCTAACCACCATCCTCACCCCAAGTAGGAAATTCTGAAACCAAATCCAACCTCCAGCTGGTAGAACTTAAGAAACCCCAACCCATATACTTACCTGGCAGGGGAGATACCATGATCACGAAGGTGGTTTTCCCAGGGCGAGGCTTATCCATTGCACTCTGGATGTGCTGACCCCTGCGATTTCCCCAAATGTGGGAAACGAACCTGGAAACCATCATTCTCAGCAAACTGACAGAAGAGCAGAAGATCAAACAACACATGTTCTTACTCATAGGCAGGTGTCGAACAATGAGAACACATGGACACGGGGAGGGGAGCACTACACACTGGGGTCAGTTGGGGGGAAATAGGGGAGGGACGGTAGGGGTTGGGGAGTTGGGGAGAGATAGCAAGGGGAGAAATGCCAGATGTAGGTGATGGGGAGGAAGGCAGCAAATCACACTGCCGCGTGTGTACCTATGCAATAATCCTGCATGTTCTTCACATGTACCCCAAAACCTAAAATGCAATAAAATTAAATAAATGAAAAAAAAAAAAAAGAAAGAATGAAAGAAAGAAAGAAACCCCAACCCAGTACTCAGGATTCAGTATGCATCACCCTCACTCTGGTCCAGCCCCAATCTTACATTTGAAGTTTTGAATTACTAGGGTATTCCCTTGTTTTTTTTTTGTCCCTATAACTACTTTCTAACAGTATTTTCACAGGTAATGGATACTGAAAGGATTCACCGTGTTTGGAAGGTCTACATAGTAAATGAGTGGAAATCCCTGATTCCAAAAATACTCAGAATGACACATCTTCAAAACTGGAACCCTGAAACTTATTTTTTCCCAGACATTGCCCTCAGATGAGAGTTCTGATCCTGACCTCTAGCCCAGGAATTAGAATCAATGGTATCAAATTACTTCCTGACACTAAATGTCTCACAGCCTGGCTATTCAAGTGTCATCCGCTCTCAGATTGTCAGGCTTCACTCCACCTGTCAGCTAAGATGCAATCATTCACTCATTCATTCTGTACATAGCTGTAACCCAGCTGGCTCCATACCCCATTATCTACCCTAACGATGGGGAAATTTGATATGGTGCTATTAACTAGAGGGAAAAGTATTGTTTTTTTTGCATATTTTTACTTGAGAAAGGTAGTACAGGAAAAGACAAAAGTAACCATAAACAGAAACAAATCAAGAGTTATACACCTTTTAGAATTTTCAGTAAATCAAGCAATATTTGCCTCCAAAAAGAAAAGCCATTATCATACATAGATAACATAGAATTCTATACTTTCATTGTCTTTCATATATTAAACTCTTTAAAAAACATAATATTTATGTGTATTTTTCCTAACTAGGGTATAAATTGTGGCAGTATTCAGAGATTGAACAAGTAACGAGAACCAAATTAGTTACAAAAACAGAAAGGTGTCTTAATAAGATATTTTATGTTATAGAAGTGATATATTGCCCCACAAATGGAAAAATGTTTACAAGTTTAATGGACACACCTACAACCACACCACCTTACCACAGCCACTGCCAGTATTTTAAGGCATATCCTTTACTTTTGCAATGTTTGCTAAAGTTGAATTTCAATCCAGGCCTAAACCTGATTAATCTTGCCTACCAGAGAGAAAAGACAGATTCAAATATATATTTACCAAACCAAAAAATGTAGAGGAGAGAGGACTGACAACTTCTTCCAAGGCTTTTAGAATTCTCAACTGCCTCGCGAATACAAAATGAAAACCAAGTTGGAGAGGAAGGATTTGAGGAGATAGCCATGCACACAAACTACGCTTGTGTCAACTTACTGTGCATATAAACATTATATACCTGTATATACAAGTATGTGACATATTTTTATTGTATTTATCTTGGAGAAATGACTGATAATTTATGTAACTTTTAGAATAGTTTTTTCCATAAGCGAATATATTGATAACATTTTTTTCACTTGTCAGTAGATACCACTCTATAATCTTGCTGCTCTGCTTGTACTTAGAACAGCAGCAGCACCAGTATGATCTAAGAGCTTCTTAGATATAAAAATTCTTGGGTTTCATCTCAGATCTAGTGAATCAGAATATCCATTTACAATCAAATACCACACGTTCTCACTCACAAGTAGGAGCTCAACAATGAGTACACATGGATGTAAAGACGAAAGTAGTAGACACTAGGATCTCAAAAAGAGAAGAGGCTGGGAGGGGAGCGAAGACTCTAAACTTACCTGTTTTGTACCGTGTTCACGCTGGGTGATGGGTACACTGCAAGCCAAAATCTCACCATTATGAAATATATCCATGTATCAAGCCTGCACCTGTACCCCCGAATCTAAAATATAAATACAGCAAAAAACAAAAAACAATTGAGTATATTTATATGTGTGCATTTTTCTTGAAGAAGTCCCATTAATTTCATCATATTCACATAATGGTCTAATTTTATTTATTTATTTATTTATTTTTATTCTTATTTATTTATTTTTTGAGACAGGGTCTCATTCTGTTACCCAGGCTGGAGTGCAGAGGCATCATCATGGCTCAGTGCAGTGCAACCTTGACTTCCCTGGTTCCGGGGTCCCTTCCACCTCAGCCTCCTGAGTAGCTGGAACCATAGGCACACACTATCATGCCCAGCTAATTTTTGTATATTTGGTAGAGATAGGGTTTCACCATGTTGCCCAGGCTGGTTTTGAACTCTGAGCTCAAGCAATCCACTTGCCTCAGCCTCCCAAACTGTCAGGATTACAGGCATGAGCCACCACGCTGGGCCCATTTTAATTCTAGTTGGACATTCAGGTAATAAACTCACATGGAGCCCATTTTACAGATAAGGAAATATAATAGATGCCTAAAAGGTATCTCTAAATTTAATAAATGAGCTCCTACCATAGAGACCAATTGCAAGTTTTTACCTTTACAAATGAGTCTATTGCATTACAATCGATCATTTGCTTTAAGGCAATTGTCAACCCTGTCATCTAGATGGCCAGCTATTAAACCCTTTGTACAGTGGTCACTTTTCCACTACGAGATATTTATCTGGTAAAAATGCCTCTGATGGTGGAAGTTCTGCCTTTTTTTAAAAAAATCTGATTTGGCATAGCAAAAATGTGTGGAATCAAATAAACCAAAGGCTCTTAACAGACTACACTCGGAGATGTTTCAGTATGTATTTATTCACTCAATTTATAACAGTAGCACGTATTTTGTTTGAGTGCACTATGGTTCATGTTTAATTTCCTTTTCTGCTCTGAGAAGATATAAAATTTAGCAGATGCTAACAGTTTAAAAGTCAGAGGATATGGAATAACAATGAATTTAGCAGTCAGCTCAGACTATGAAAGAAGGGATTATTATGGACACAAAGATACCCATAAAATACCATGCCTTGAGCTATGGAAGAAAACAATTCAGTTTAATAAATAAATCGCACAGGGGGATTTGAAATAGTGTACAAGTCTATCTAGCAAGCCTTGAAGAAGGACAGCACACAAGCCAGATGCACTAATCATTAATGGCATTCAATTATTCCCACGGCATCCAAATGAGGCAATTTTATGCTTTATAATTAACCCAAGGATTGAACTATGCACTGGGAAAAATAAATGTAACTATGCTTTATTGATTATTCATATTTTCAGTAACTATATTGAATTAACAAGCTTCAGGAGGCTTTTATCTTGCGTTAAGGCAAAATATAAAGTATTTGACCAAGGAAAGAGATAGCATTAGGCCTAGAGTTTGTTAGCAAATAACAGGATCTGCATTTTAGCAAGATTTCCAGGGGATCTGTATACACATTGAAGTTTGAGAAGCACTACTTTCAGGGCTGCAGAAGCCACAAAATAGGGGTACTTGCATCCCTGGACCACCCTGTAGATGAGAGCCTGCCACCAAGAAGTAAGACACATGTGGGGCTAAGCTTCCAAATGTTGCACTCATAGGACTCTAACCTGGAGACTTTAATTATAAATATTATTCCTTGACTTCCCTTTTAAAGAAAACAGTGGGCCACAGGATGTACGGGGAGATTTCATGCAATGGAAGTACAGCATTGGTGTTCACTTATCATTTTTACCCTATAAACATTTGGCAAGCACAGGTATTGATGCATCACTTCAACAAATATCTATTGAATACCTACTCTGTGTATACATAAGTATTATAAGTGTCTCTGACATAGGCTGGGTATAGAATGAAAGCTGTTTAGGTAAACTGATGGGAAGAATGACTTTATTTCAATTAACTAGCAGCTTCCGAAATCAAGTTTGAAAATATCTAAATTATCCAAATTTTTACATAATTGATCCTGAAAAGAGTAATGAGATCATATCCCAAAAATTCCATATGTTTTTGTTATGCCAAGACTGTTTCCTCACAGTCACTATTATATTTTACAGGCATTGAAAATATAAATTATTTAATTATCTGACAATAGTTTTGCACTGAAAGGTAATAAAGTTAGCTGCAAGTTTTTTATGAGAGGTAATTTCTAAATAAATTGAAGTCTTTGTAAAACCATAAACAAAATAACTAGGTTCTATAATTTATGTGAATTAGAAAATAATAGTATTCATTATATTTTATGATATATATATCAGATGTATTTTTACATTAGTACTCAGGAAATTCCAAACAATTAATGCATTCAATTAATATAAAATACCACCTCTTACTGAGAAGATACAACAATGTAGTAAATGATACAGAAAATACAGCTTATCTCCTATAGGCCTAATTCTCTTTGCAATATTAAATGTAAATACTTTCTAAAGTCAATCATTCCTTCAGATTATTAGGAGTTTCATTTTTTGCATTTTTGTGCTACAATGGGGATAATCTTAATAGAGGATTCTATTTATAGGCATACCTTATTTTATTGTGCTTTGCTTTATTATGCTTCACAGACTGTGGTTTAAAAAAAAATCAAAGGTTTGTTGGAAGGCTGAGTTGAACAAGTCTATTGGCACAATTTCTCCAACAGCATATGTTCACTCTGTGTATCACATTTTGGTAATTCTTAAAATGTTTCAAACTTTTTCATTATTATTGTATGTGTTATATGTTATTATAACACATATGATGTGTTATAATGATCTATGATTCATGATCCTTGACGTTACTATTAAAATTTTTCTGGGGAACCACAAACCATGCCCATATAAGATGGTGAACTTAATTGATAAATCCTGTAAAATGTTTGGACTGTTCCACTAATTGGCCATTCATTCTCTCACATCTGCCCTTCTCTGTGAGTCTCTTAATTCCCTGAAATCCATTAGGCCCATTAAAAGTGCTACAATGGCCTCTAACTGTTCAAGTGAAAGAGTCATACATTTCTCACTTTAAATCAAAAGCTAGAAATTATTAAACTTAGAGAGGAAGATATGTTGGAAGTCAAGATAGGCCAAAATCCAGGCTGCTTGCACCAAACAGCCAAGTTTCGAATCCAAAGGAAAATGAAGAAAATTAAAAGTGCTATTCCAGTCAAAATGCAAATGACAAGAAAGCAAAACAACCTTGTTGCTGATATGGAAAAAGTTTGAGTTGTCTGGATAGATGACCAGACCAACCATAACATTCCCTTCAGCCAAAGCCTAACCGAGAGCAAGGCCCTAACATTCTTTAGTTCTGCGAAGGCTGAGAGAATTAAGGAAGCTGTAGAATAAAAGTTGGAAGCTAGCAGAGGTGGGTACATGAGGTTTAATTTAAAAAGCCATTTCCAAAACTAAAAGTGCATGATAAAACAGCAAGTGTTGATGGATAAGCTTCAGCAAGGTATCCAGAAGATCTAACTAAGATCATTGATGTAGGTGGCTACACTAAACAGTAGATTTTCAATGTAGTTGAAACAGCCTTCTATTAGAAGCAGATGCCATCTAGGACTTACATAGCTACAAACAAGAAGTCAATGCCCGGCTTCAAAACTTCAAAGGACAGACTGACTGTCTTATTAGTGGCTAATGCAGATGATAAATTTAAGTTGAAGCCAATGCTCATTTACCAGTCTGAAAATCCTAGGGCCTTTAAAAAATTATGCAAAATCTACTCTGCTTGTGCTCTAGAAATGGAACAAAGCTAAATGGTAACACATCTGTTTACAGCATGGTTAACTGAATATTTTAAGCTCACTGTTTAAGTCACAAAATACATTAACAATATATATAATCATCCAAGAGTTCTTATGAAGGTATACAAAGAGATCAGTGTTTTCCTACTTGCTAACAACATCCATTCTGCATCTCATGGACCAGAGTAATTTTGACTTTTGAGTCTTATTATTCAAGAAATACATTTTGTAAGGTTATAGCTGCCATAGATAGTGATTCCTCTGATGGATCTAGGAAAAGTGAATTGAAATCCTTCTAGAAAGTTTTCTGGATACCATTAAGAACAGCCATAATTCAGGGAGAGGATCAAAACATTAGCATTAAAAAGAGTTTGAAAATTGATTCCAACCATCATGGATAACTTTGAAAAGTTCAAGACTTCAGTGGAGGAAGTAACTGCAGATGTGTTAGAAAAAAGAAGAGAATTAGAATTTTAAAATGTAGCCTGAAGAGGTGACTGAATTGTCACAATCTCATGATAAAACTTGAACAGACGAGAAGCTCCTTCAACAAAATGAACAAAGTGGTTTCTTGAGATGGAATCTACTCCTGGTGAAGATTCTGTAAACATTGTTAAAATGACAAAAAAAAAAAAGTTAGAATATTACATAAACTTAGTTGATAAAGCAGTGGCAGGGTTTGGGATAATTTGCTCCAATATGGAAGGAAGTTCTATCATAGGTAAAATGCTATCAAACAACATTACATACTACAGAGAAATCACTTTTGAAAGGAAGAGTCAGTCAATATGGTAAATTTCATTGTTGTCTTATTTTAAGAAATTCCCACTCACAGCTACCTCAACCTTCAGCAACCACCACTCTGATCAGTTAGCAGCCATCAACATTGAAGTAAGACCTTCCACCAGCAAAAAGATTTTGACTCATTGAAGTCTCAGGGGATTGTTGGCATTTTTTAGCAAGAAGATATTTTTTAATTAAATACATTGTCTTTTAGACATAATGCTATGGCAGACCTAATAGGTCACAATATGGTGTAAATATAATTTTTACATGCACTGGGAAACTGAAAACTTTGGGAGACTTTCTTTATTGTGATATTCATTTTATCAGAGTAGTCTGAAACTGAACCCACAATATCTCTGGGGTATACTTGTGTTTCCACAGAGGAATTATACACCTGCAAAAGACTAGCTGTTTCTCTACATGTGAATTATAGCTTTTGTGTTGATAGTGTTTTGCAATCTCTCCCATTGATAGGTTTGATTGTAAGGAAAAAAAAAGAGAAAGAGGATTTTATTAACTTTTTAAATGAGGTTTATAAATGGAGAGAGAAATAAAGGGGGATATCTTTAAAATGTGGATTTTAAAAGTATAGTTAGACATAAAAGGCACAAGAGGCTTCAGAGGTGTGTATAAAGTGGCCCAGGCAGTCTGCTGGGATAGAATGTGGAGCATATCACAAGATAATCTCTCTGCACCAAAACCCTTTTTGCTGGCTGCCATTATTCTGCCTTCTTTCTCCTCACATCCTCTTATTCCCAAAGAAGGAATGAAATTCTCTTTTTCATGTGCAGCATTGTATACAAAAAAATTTTGTAATCTGTAAATATTATCTGGTAATGGTAGGCATTCTATATACACTTTTAGTTACTCATATTTATTGTCTAACTAGCATGAATTATTTATTTTTGATGCCTTGGAAATAGAAAACGAGAAAGAATAAAAATGAAGGTTGAAAATATGAGATCTACTACTTCGTAATTTATTATTATTATCTCATGTTCTATGCCACAGAATAGAAAATCCCCAGTTTTTCAACACTAAACTTTTTGTACTCTTAAAATATATGTGTAGTAAAATAATGTTTACCGAAGATGGCCGTTTAGGAACAGCTCAGGATTGCAGCTCCCAGTGAAAGCGCAGAGGGTGAGTGGACGCCGCGTTATTATTGCCCACAGACTAGGAAA
>NW_016108015.1:561514-584864 GCF_001604975.1 Cebus imitator
ATGTTCTCACTCATAGGCGGGTGTTGAACAGTGAGAACACATGGACACAGGGAGGGGAGCACTACACACTGGGGTCAGTTGGGGGGAAATAGGGGAGGGACGGTGGGGGGTGGGAAAAAAAATAATAATGTTTACCTATATTAAATAATTTATTTCTCAGTCCTGTTTATTCATTTTATCCCATGCTTCTCCCCTGAGTCGAGCAGAATGCCTATTACTTCAAGAAAGGGATTAAGTCACAGATAATAATAAAATGAAAATAATTCATAGCTTTTGGGTTTCGACATAACTTTCTAAAATTCTTTTGAAATTTTAAAATGTCAGAGAAAATGCTTTTGAGAGAAAAGTCTTCTGAGGTTCAAAATTGAAACTTTCAAATATCAAAATCCAAATTCTAACAGATTCAGGGCATAATATTCATGAAATAAATAAAAATCTTGGAAAAAATAGAGATAGTTAAAACACCTTGTGCCAAACTAGGTAAAGTCTTTGGATAGAGGGAATATAGAAATCAGAAATTGCCTAAAAAATAATCTTTAACCTTTTGTTTCTTGTAAGACAGTGTTTATCTTAGAAGGGGATTTGTACCCTGACCCCATGTAAGGATGATTTTAGACTTGTAAACAGTAACAGCAAACCCATAAATAGAACTAAGTTTCTGAAGGTAGAAAAAAAATGTCCATTACTTCAATGTAGAACCTGGAAAAGGATGAGATTCGTTGTGTTGTATGGCCCTGTTTGTCTCACAGTGTCCCCACTGTGAGACAAACAGGGCCATACAACAGTGTATTCGAAATGGATACATGAAGCTTCTAGAAAGGCAGGTTGAGGAAGCCTCAAGGAATCCTAATAAGCTATGGCTTAGAAAGCAAGGACATGTGTTCTTATATGACTGAGAACAGTTTGAACTCCATGGAGAGCCAGCTGACCTGAGGGAGGCAGCCACAGGCTATGAGGAGAACTGGAGGATAGTAAAGAGCACAGAAAATTTCTAAAGAAAAAACAGGGACAAAGGTGCAATGAAGACCATGAAATGACTGAAATCAGCCAGAATTTTCTTTCAGAAATTTTCTATTTAAACTTTCAGGTTAAATTTCTTGAGATGAAAAAAATTCAATCAATGAAATGAAAAGACTTGCCAAAGAAGAGATTGACTTCCAGCATGAATAGAAGAGGTCAGCAACCCAGTCCTCAAACAAACAACTATAAAACTGGACAAAACTGTCACAACCATTTTAGCCCTTTGGAAATCCAACAAAGGCATCCAGCAAACTAAGAAGTGTTTATTCATAAAAATTACTGAGCCTCAAAAATATTACGCTAAGTGAAAGAAGTCAGACAAAAAGATGACATCTTGTATTATTCCATATATAAATATCCAGAAAAAGCAAATTTAAAGAGTCAGAAAGATCAATGATTGCCTGGAAGTAAAGAGAGTGGAAATAGGATTAATTGCCAGTGAGATCAAGGGATGTTTGGGGAGTATGAGAAAAGTTTTAAAATTCTATTATGATGGCTACGCAACTCCATACATTTACTAAAAATTGTGAAAATACACAGTCCTTTTGTTGTACTAAACTCTAATCCTTAGTAAGATTTTTCACAAAGCATTGCCTACCATTCTGCTGCTTCTCTAATGAAGTCCCTCTTGCACCCTAGGCAAAAGCCTTCACACGATATGATATTGTTGTAAAGTGTTCCTGGCATTTGCTATGCTATCTGCAATAATGAGAACTTTAAAGACATGAGATACAAGCCAAAGCATAAAGATTTCGTTGCACAAAAGTCATAAACCTATAAGCTGCAGACCAAATACAACCCAGAGACTTGGTTTTTTGGCCTATGTCATGCTTTATTTTCAATCATTTTAACAGGATGTACCATAAAGTCTACATTTCTGGCTGCTGTTGAATATTGAAAGATGTAGCAAAAATGAGCTTGCACTTTTACATGGCAATTGTCATACAGTCCACTCAGTCCTCAACACTTCCTATTACTCCTCTATTAGCAATCTCTGGCCTAGCTCTTTTAGACCAATGCTACTCCCAATCCTAATGTCAATTACTAAAGGCAGTCAAAAAGTGAGGGTATTTTTTTTTATTTTCTTATTTCTTAATGGTTGTTGATTAAAAAAAAAAAAGATCCTTAGAAAACATCCAAAAGCCTCGTTTTGGAACGGAAGGATAGGATAACTTGTGAGAATCTACATTTCTTTCCCACAGTGAGTTTGAGAGGAAAGCAACCCTAGTTAGAAGCAACTGATAGTGGTCGTAAAAAGGGATGCAAACCAACTAAATTTCCTGAGGACCAACCATGTGCAAAACTTGGTGCCAAATGCTGCAGAGGGGCAAACATAAGCCCACAGCTAAATAAGCTAAGGGTCTAGTTTCATGATTCCCAAGTTGTGAGTATCAAGTCCCTGAGGTACATATACCAAGTACCATCAGCCTACTAAGTCATGTTAGTAATAATTAATCAATTAAGTCATAATTAGTCAACAAAGTCATCTTATACATACACGTACAAAAAAATTTGAATATAGGATGCTACTGTTGTGATAACTAAAGTTTTAAAATTTTAAATGCAGTGGTGTCATGTATTACATGAAGCAACAAGGACTGTAGCTACTATTATATAATATATGGAACCATTAAGTTCTTTATATTAAAAAGGGGTACTCCAAAAATATTCTGTCACCGGGTATAAACTAAATTAGAGGACAATTGGGAAGTATCTGTTAATTTTTAATTAAGATACATGATGTTCATTGCATATTGTTTATAATGATATAATTCAATAAAAACAAGATTTAAACCTACCAGAAGATAAGAGAGGACAGTAGACTAGAGAGTTTCTCCCAGATAATAGAATCATGGTCTACCAGATGACCTAATCAAGGATTTTCGCCTTTAGCCAAGGCAGTAAGTCCTTGATGTTCCTGTCCAACATCCTTCGAGCATCACTATGGGCAATGTCTATGATGCCATTTCTAATTTCCCCCTTTAATAAGTGGTTTTACTGTGATTATTTGGATTTTGCAGCTTGCCTTTTGGTTTATAGGATGCTGAACTAGAAAAGCCATATTAGGATGTAATGAAGAGGAAATTACATTAATCAGAATCTTGCACCACTACATTTAAATTTTTTTAAATTTCAGTTATCATATTTGTATCATCCTATATTTAAATTTTTGTGCATTTATGTATGACTTTTTGGACTAATTATGGCTTATTTGATTATTAGTTGACCAATATGACTTAGTAGGCTGATAATCCTTTGTATATGTACCTCAGGGATTTGATACCCATGACTTGAGAATAATGACGGTAGACCATGGCTTATGAAGTGACTAAAGAGGCTAAATCAGCTGATGAAGTGACTAAATGAGACCTTGGAGTTGTCTCTCTTAAAGAGAGAGTATTCCATATATGGCAGGAAGAATGTGTATGGATCCATGTTGAGTAGCCAAAGGATTCTAGACTATCAGATGTTAGTTCTTAATTTTTCTATCACTATCAAACCAGATTTTGAAAAATTACTTTATGCAGCCACCCTTGCAGATAGGGATCATGTAGCAGAATTCTGGGAAATGAGATATAAGCAAAAGTTGTAGGGTAGGGCTTTGTAAAAGGATCCTTAAAAGAAGTGCACATCGGGAGTCATGTCAATAAGATGGAAGAATAGGAAACCACAGATCCCCATCCCCTAAACAGACATAGTTAACAATAATATGCAGTCCCAAAATCTTTAGAGAACTCCAGAAACAAGTGAAGAAACTGCAGTACCCCAGGCAAGTACAAAGCCAAAGCATCCACATAACAGCCCTTCCCCCAAGCTAGCACAGCTCAGCTCAATCAGGAGAAAGTGGCCAAATTATGGCTTCTTCCTAAAGAGGGAAAGGGAAAAATAGAACATACATCCAATGTCTTAGCTTTTCCAGGGGCTACCTGAGGGACTATTTTCTGTCTTGCTTAACTTGAATCACTAGCAGGAAACCAGCATAGCTTGAATGCCTTGACACCACTGACAGCAAGAGAGCCAGGCAGTTCTTTGCTGCACTGGAGAACCTGCAGTACTGAAGACAGACACCAGAAAAAGCAAAAAATTATAATAAACTCCTGAAAATGTCAAAATTTTCTCCTCACTGTCTTCAAAGAACATAATGTCTCTTAATAATTTACTGTTCATGTTAAAGATCAGAAAGCATCCAGAAGTTTCACATAATAAAAGAAGTGATCATTTTACAGTAAGCTTACCTGCTATTAAAGAGTGAAGAGAAGGAGAAGGAGCAGGGGAAGGCACAGAAATCAATACCTGTCTTGGATGCCAGACCTCACAATTGAGCTGACAGAGGAAGTGTTACCCTTGAATATGCTAACCTGAACATAATATGAACTCTAATTTCTTCTCCGCATGCCATATTTGTGGCCTCAAGTATAGCATATGAGAAGTCTTTAAATTTCTAAGCTTCCTTCTTATATGATATTGATTAGGTTTTTTACATTTTATGTCCTATAATATTATTTTCAGGCTCATAAACTATATAGCACCAAACCAAGGCTGTTTAATATATAAAGAGATCTTTGACCACCTTTAAAACAAGAAAGATATGATATGTGCAAGCTCAAAGAAAACATATACCCAGAAAAGATTTGAAAGGCCCCTGCTCCCAGAATCTCTAATCAGGCTGATTAGTGAAGGCTTTTCCCTGTACAAAGCCAGTCCTTAAAGATTTGAACAGATAGCTTCCTACTCAAATGAAAAAAAAATCACAGCAATCAATCAATCAATTAATCATTAAAATAACAAGACAAGGAAACAAGTAATCATGGCCCAATCAAAGGAACAAGGTACATTTCCAAAATCTAACCTGATACCGACTGAATTATGTCTTTTCCAAACTTCATATGTTGAAGCCCTAATACCCAGTGTGATGATACTCAGATACAGGGCCTATAAGAAGGAAATTAAAGTTAGATGAGGCCATAAGGATGGGACCCTATTCCTATAAGATTATTGTTCTTATAAGAAGAGACACCAGAGAGTCTCCCTCTCTTTCTCTCTCTCTCTCTCTACCATGTAAGGACACAGCAAGGAAGTGGACATTTGCAAGCCAGGAAGAGGACCTCAATAGACACCAAATTGGCTGGCACCTTAATATTAAATATCTCAGCCTCCAGAATGTGAGGGAATAAATTTTTGTTGTTTTAGTCACCCAGTCTGTGATATTTAGTTATGGCATCCCAAGCAGACCTAATGCATGACTCTAAAGAAACAGAGATGTATAAATTACCTGAAAAAGAATTCAAAATAGTCATCTTAAAGAGGCTCAATGAGCACAAAAAACACAGAGTAGCAACCAAAGAAATCGCAAAAGCAATGTGTGAACAAAATGAGAATATGAAGAAAGAAATGGAAACAGTAAGAAAGAACTAAATGGAAATTCTGGACTTGAACACAATAACTGAATTTTTAAAAATCACTAGCAAGGTTCAACAATAAACTAGAGAAAGCAGAAGAAAGAATCAGTTCATTTAAAGATAGGTGATTTTAAATTATCAAATCAGAAGAACAAAAAGGAAAAGAAATTTTAAACAGTAAGGGAAAAGCCTAAGAGTTTTATAAAACATGATAAGGTGAATCAATATACACATTATGGAAATTACAGAATGAGAATAGAACGAGAAAGAGTTAGAGCTTATTTGAAAATAATAATCACTGAAAACTTCCCAAATCTGAGGAAGGAAGTAAACATCCAAATTCAGAAACCTCAGAAGACTCCAACTATGATGAATCCAAAGAAGATGACAGTATAGAGGCATGTTATAATCAAATTGTCAAAAGACAAAGAAAAAGAAAAAATCTCGAAAACTGAAAGAAAAAGGCAGCTTGATATATACAAGGGAGCTTTCTTAAGATTATCAGCAGATTTCCCAGCAGAAACATTACAAGACAGACGTGAGGAGATTATATATTCAAAGTACTGAAGAGAAAAAAAATTGTCAATCACAAGTACTACATATCCAGCAAAATTGTTCTTAAAAAAAAATGAAAGAGAAACAAAGACCTTCCCAGAAAAGCAAAAGTTAAGAGTTTATCACCACTAGATCTACCTTAAAAATAAATGCTAAATGGCATTTTTAAAGATGAAACAAAAGAATGTGATGCCAGACAACAACATGAAAGCATACGAAAATATAGAGCTCTCCAGTAAAGGTAAATACATAGACAAATATGGAATCCTGTAATTTTGTAATGGTGGTATATAAATCACTTTAAATTATGGTATAGAATTCAAAACAAAAAAAAGTTTTTTAAATTTATATAAAACTAGATGTTTTAGATCTCTCCAGAGAAATAGCACGAATAGGATTGATTGATTGATTGATTGATTGGTTTTAGGGATCATATCACATGATTATTGAGGCTGGCAATCTGTGGTTCATAAGCTGGAGAGCCAAAAAGGCTGGTGGTGTAATTCAGTGCAAGTCCAAACAGACCTGAGAGAGCTTGCTTTCCCCTTCTACTACTTAAAGACACAATAAGAAGACATCAGTCTATGAATCTGGGAGCGGCCCATCAACAGACACAGAATCTGCCAGGTCTTGATATCAGACTTCCCAGACCCCAAAATTGTGAGAAATATCTTTTTATTGTTTATAAGCCATTCAGTCTATACTATTTTATTATAGTAGCCCAAATGGACTAGGATACCATGTTAATGAATACAACAAATAAAAAGATGTCATTAGTGACATCAATAACATGAACTGGGTTGTGGTGGGATGTGAAAGAGCACATATGGCTTTGTATAAATTGAAGTTCAGTTGTTATCAGTTTAAAATGGATTGCTATAATTAAGATGTTTTATATAATATCCATGGTAACCACAAAGAAAATATGTATGGAAGATATATCAAAGAAAATGAAAAACCTATCAAGGTATGTCACTGACAAAATCAGTGACACACAAAAAAAGGCAGGAATGGGATAGAAAGAGAAAAAATAACTATAATATATACACAAAACAACAAAATTGTCATAGTAAGTCCTTCCTTATCAGTAATCATTTAAATGTAAATAAATTCCCCAATAAAAAGACACAGAGTGGCTGGTTAAGTTTTTTTTAAAAGAAGATCAAACAACATGCTACTTATAAGAGGCTCACTTTAGATTTAAGGACACACAAAAGCTGAAAGCAAAAGAGTAAACTAATAAAGACAGGGTCTCACTCTGTCACCCAGGTTCTAGTGCAGTGGTGTAATTATAGCTCACTGCAGCCTCAACCTTCTGGGTTCAAGCAGTCCTCCTGCAAATCAAAACCACAATAAGATACCATCTCATACCAGTCAGAATGGCCATGATAATAAATCAAGAAACAACAGATGTTGGCGAGGCTGTGGAGAAATAGGAACACTTTTATGCTGTTGGTGGGAATGTAAATTAGTTCAACCACTATGGAAGACAGTGTGGCAATTCCTCAAGGATCTAAAACCAGAAATACCATTTGACCCAGCAATCCTATTACTGGGTATATACCCAAAGGAATATATACCATTCTATTATAAGGGTGCATGCATATGTATGTTTATTGCAGCACTATTCACAATAGCAAAGACATAGAATCAACCCAAATGCCCAACAATGATAAGACTAGATAAAGAAAAATGTGGCACATATACACCATAGAATACTATGCAGCTATAAAAAGAAACAAGATCATGTCCTTTGCAGGAACATGGATGAAGCTGAAAGCCATCATCCCCAGCAAACTAACACAGGAACAGAAAACCAAAGACTACATGTTCTCACTCATAAATAGGAACTAAATAATGAGAACACACAAACACAGGGAGTGGAACAACACACATCAGGGCCTATTGAGGGGTTTGGGGAGAGGGAGAACATCAGGACAAATAGCTAAGGCATACAGGATTTAATACGTAGCTGATGGGTTAATAGGTGCAGCAAACCACCATGGCACATGTTTACCTGTGTAACAAACCTGCATATTCTGCACATGTATCCTGAAACCTAAAATGACATTAAATTAAATTAAATTTAAAATCCTGTCCAGGCACAGTGGCTCATGCTTGTAATCCCAGCATTTTGGGAAACCAAGGTAGGTGAATTGCCTGAGGTCAGTTGGAGACCAGCCTGATTAACATGGGGAAACCCGGCTAAAAACACAAAAAATTAGCTGGGTGTGATGGTGGCTGCCTGTAATTTCAGCTACTCAGGAGGCTGAGGCAAGAGGTTCACTTTAGCCCAGGAGGCAGAGGTTGCAGTGAGCTGAGATCGTGCCACTGCACTCCAGCCTTGGTGACAAAGCAAGACTCCATCTCAAAAAAAAAACAAAAAAAAAAAAACTGAAAACAGGATCTTGAAGAGATATCTGCACACTCATGTTCATTGCAGCATTACTGAAAATAGCCAAGTGGGGACCTAAATGTTCATGGACAACTCTATTCAACATAGTACTGGAAGTTCTAGCAAGGGCAATCCCATCAAAGAAATATGTACAATGATGCATAAGAAATCGTTCATGGGAGTAGGGTTTTGGAGAGTTGGAGGTTTGAGGACTTATTTTTAACCATTACCTCCTACCAGTACCTGCAACTTACGTCTGCCTTTCTCTTGTTAATGTAGATGAACCACCTGCACTCTCTCCATCAGCAATCCTACTAATGCACTAGATCCATCCTTTCCCGTTTATTTAAATACAGAAATTTTCCCTTCTTTCTCCTACATCATTAATTTTTCTGCCTGCCCTGGATCATGCTTTTCATCATACAAACATACTGTTATTTCTTCTATCTTAAAAACAAACTTTTTAAAAATCTTTTGTTTGAGGGTACATTCACAGTTTTGTTACATAGGTAAACATGTGTGATGGGGGTTTGTTATACATATTATTTTTTTCACCCAGGTATTAAGCCCAGTATGCAATAGTTATATTTACTGCTCCTCTTCCTTCCCCTACCCTCCCACATCTAGTAGATCCCAGTGTCTGTTGTTTTCATCTTTGCATTCATAAGTTCTTACCATTTAGCTCCCACTTATAAGTCACAACATGCAGTATTGAGTTTTCTCTTCCTCTGTTAATTTGCTAAGGATGATAGCTCCAGCTCCATCCGTATTCCTGCAAAAGACATGATCTCATTCTTTTTTAGGCTGCATAATTCCATGGTGTGTATGTATCACATTTCCTTTATCCAATCTGTTATTGATGGGCATTTAGGTTGATTCCATGTCTTTGCTATTGCGAATAACACTACAATGAACATTCATGTGCATGTGTCTTTATGATAGAATGCCTTATATTCCTCTGGGTATACACCCAGTAATGGGAGTGCTAGGTTGAATGGTAGTTTTGTTTTTAACTCTTTGAGCAATTGCCATACTGCTTTCCACAATGGCTGAACTAATTTGCACTTCTATCAACAGTGTTCCTTTTTCTCCACAACCTCACCAGCATCTGTTATTTTTTGACCTTTTACTAATAGCATTTCTTACCTGCATGAGATAATATCTCATTGTGGTTTTGATTTGCATTTCTCTAATGATCAGTGCCACTGAGCTTTTTTTCATATGTTTGTTGGCTGTATGGTTGTCTTCTTTTGAGAAGTTTCTGTTCATGTCCTTTGCCCACTTTTTAATGGTGTTTTTTATTTCACTTGTAAATTTAAGTTTCTCACAAATGCTGCATGTTAGAGCTTTGTCAGTTGCATAGTTTGCAAATATTTTCTCCCATTCTGTAGGTTGTCTGCTTACTCTGTTGATAGTTTCTTTTGTGCAGAAGCTCTTAAGTTTAATTAGACCCCACTTGTCAATTTTTGTTTTTGTTGTGATTGCTTAAAAAACAAACTTTTTTTAAAAAAAGCTCCTTTATGCCCTTTTCTCATTTTAGCAATTGTACACTTCTTTATATTCGTTTACAGCAAATCTCCTCGATGTTGACTAAACTCAATGTTGCCAATTCCTTCCTATGTTCCTATGCTCCATGAAATCCACTTCCATCAAGCCTATCAAACCACCAGAACTGAATTTGTTTCCACATCCTTCCACCAAAACTCCTTTGTCAAGTTACAGATGACCCCTACATTATTAAGTCCGATGGCCTGTTCAATCCTCCTGCAACCTGAACTGTCAGCAGCATAGACCTTAAACCAATTTATCTTCCTGAAAATACTTTTCTCATTCAATTTTTTGAGACAGAACCTTCCCTGGTTTTCCTTTTCTCTCACTGACCAATCCTTCACAGTCTCCTTTGCTGGTAACTTCTCTTCAACATATTCAATTCACTCTTAAAAACTGTAATTCCTAGAGCTCACTCACTAATCCTACTCCTTTCTCAATGTATACTTATCTAGATGATCTTACCCCGTATCATGGCTTTAAATACACTGCCAACTTTCTATCTCCAGTCTGGTACTACTTTGTTCAACCAATACTCACTTCCTCTACATGGATGATGAATGGGCATCTCAAGCTGAAATTTTTTTATTCCATTTTAGGTTTGGGGGTACATGTGAAGAACATGTAAGATTGTCACATAGGTACACACATGGCAGTGTGGTTTGCTGCCTTCATCCCCATCACCTATATCTGGCATTTCCCCCCATGTTATCCCTCTTCAGCTCCCTGCACCCAGCTGTTCCTCCCCTTTTCCTCTCCACAGACCCCAGTGTGTGATACTTCCCTCCCTGTGTCCATGTATTCTCATTGTTCAACACCCGCCTATGAGTGAGAACATGTGGTGTGTGATTTTCTGCTCTTGTGTCAGTTTGCTGAGAGTGATGGTTTCCACGTTCATCCATGTCCCTGCAAAGGGCATGAACTCATCATTTTTAAGGCTGCATAGTATTCCATGGTGTATATGTGCCACATTTTCTCTGTCCTGTCTATCATCGATGGCCATTTGGGTTGGTTCCAAGTCTTTGCTATTGTAAACAGTGCCACAGTGAATATTCCTGTGCATGTAGAACAATTTATAACAGAACAATTTATAATCCTTTGGATACATACTCAATAATGGGATTGCTGTGTCAAATGGAATTTTTATTTCTAGGTCCTTGAGGAATTGCCACACTGTCTTCCACAATGGTTAAACTAATTTATACTCCCATCAAGAGGGTAAAAGTGTTCCTATTTCTCCACATCCTCTCCAGCATCTGTTGTCTCCAGATTTTTTAGTGATCACCATTCTAACTGGTGTGAGATGGTATCTCAATGTAGTTTTGATTTGCATTTCTCCAATGACCAGTGATGATGAGTATTTTTTCATATGTTTGTTGGCCTCATATATGTCTTCTTTTGAAAAGTGTCTGTTCATATCCTTTGCCCACTTTTGAATGGGTTTGTTTGTTTTTTTCTTGTAAATCTGTTTTAACTATTTGTAGATTCTGGGTGTTAGCCCTTTGTCAGATGGGTAGATTGCAAAAATTTTTTCCCATTCTATTGGTAGCCAATTCACTCTAATGACTGTTTCTTTTTGTGTGCAGAAGCTGTGGAGTTTGATTAGGTCACATTTGTCTATTTTGGCTTTTGTTGCCAATGCTTTTGGTGTTTTAGTCACGAAGTCCTTGCCTATGCCTATGTCCTGAATGGTTTTGCCTAGATTTTCTTCTAGGGTTTTTATGGTGCCAGGTCTTATGTTTAAATCTTTAATCCATCTTGAGTTCAGTTTTGTATAAGGTGTCAGGAAGGGGTCCAGTTTCTATTTTCTGCTCATGGCTAGCCAGTTTTCCCAACACCATTTATTAAACAGGGAATCCTTTCTCCATTGATTGTTTTTGTCAGGTTTGTCAAAGATCAGATGGTTGTAGATGTGTGGCATTGCCTCTGAGGCCTCTGTTCTGTTCCATTGGTCTGTATCTCTGTTTTGATACCAGTACCATGCTGTTTTGATTACAGTAGCCCTATAGCATAGTTTGAAGTCCAGTAGTGTGATGCCGCCTCCTTTGTTCTTTTTGCTTAGAATTGACTTGGCTATGCGGGCTCTCTTTTGGTTCCATATGAAGTTTAAGCTGTTTTTTTCCAGTTCTGTGAAGAAGGTCATTGGTAGATTGATGGGGATAGCATTGAATCTGTAAATTTCTTTGGGCAGTATGGCCATTTTCACGATATTGATTCTTCCTAACCATGAGCATGGAATGTTTCTCCATCTGTTTGTGTCCTCTCTTATTTCCATGAGCATTGGCTTGTAGTTTTCCTTGAAGAGGTCCTTTACATCCTTTGTTAGTTGTATTCCTAGGTATTTTATTATTTTTGTGGCAATTGTGAATAGGAGTTCATTCTTGATTTGGCTCTCTTTAAGTCTGTTACTGATGTATAGGAATGCTTTTGATTTCTGCACATTGATTTTGTATGCTGAGACTTTGCTGAAGTTGCTTATCAGTTTCAGGAGATTTGGAGCTGAGACAACGGGGTCTTGTAGATATACAATCATGTCGTCTGCAAATAGAGACAATTTGACTTCCTCCTTTCCTAATTGAATACCCTTTATTTCTCTTTCTTGCCTGATTGCTCTGGCTAGAACTTCTGATACTATGTTGAATAGGAGTGGTGAGTGAGGGCATCCTTGTCTAGTGCCAGATTTCAAAGGGAATGCTTCCAGTTTTTGCCCATTCAGTGATATTGGCTGTGCGTTCGTTGTAAATAGCTTATTTTGAGTTACGTTCCATCAATACCTAGTTTATTGAGAGTTTTTAGCAGGAAGGGCTGTTGAATTTTGTCAAAGGCCTTCCCTGCATCTATTGAGATGATCATGTGGTTTTTGTCTTTGCTTCTGTTTATATGGTGAATTACATTTATAGACTTGTGTATGTTGAACCAGCCTTGCATCCCTGGGATGAATCCTGCTTGATCATGGTGGATAAGCTTTTTGATGTGCTGTTACAATCAGTTTGCCAGTATTTTATTGAAGATTTTTGCATCTATGTTCATCATGGATATTGGCCTGAAGTTTTCTTTTGTTGTTGAGTCTCTGCTGGTTTTTGGTATCAGCATGATGTTGGTCTCATAAAATGATTTGGGAAGGATTCCCTCTTTTTGGATTGTTTGGAATAGTTTCAGATGGAATGGTACCAGCTCCTCTTTGTATGTCTGGTAGAATTCGGCTGTGAACCTATCTCACCTGGGCTTTTTTTGGTTAGTAGGCTGTTGATTGCTACCTCAACTTCAACCTGTTATTGGACTATTCAGGGTTTCAACCTCTTCCTGGTTTAGGCTTGGGTGGGTGCAAGTGTCCAGGAATTTATCCATTTCTTCCAGATTTACTAGTTTATGTGCATAGAGCTGTTTGTAATAATCTCTGATGATGGTTTGTATTTCTGTGGAAACTGCGGTAACCCCTTTATTGTTTTTTATTGCATCTATTTGATTATTCTTTTCTTTTTTTTTTTTAATTAATCTGGCTAGTGGTCTATCTTGTTTGTTGATTTTTTTTGAAAAACCAGCTCCTGGATTTATTGATTTTTTTGAAGGATTTTTGTGTCTCTATCTCCTTCAGTTCTGCTCTGATCTTAGTTATTTATTGTCTTCTGCTAGCTTGTGAGGTTTTTTTTACCTTACTCCTCTAGCTCTTTCAATTTTGATGATAGGGTGTCGATTTTAGATCTCTCCTTCCTTCTCATGTGGGAGTTTATTGCTATATATTTTCCTCTAGATACTGCTTTAAATGTGTCCCAGAGATTCTGGTATGTTGTGTCTTCATTCTCGTTGGTTTTGAAGAACAACTTTATTTCTGCTTTCATCTCATTGTTTATCCAGTCAACATTCAAGAGCAAGTTGTTCAGTTTCCATGAAGCTGTGTGGTTCTGAGTTAGTTTCTGAATTCTGAGTTCTAACTTGATTGCACTGTGGTCTGAGAGACTGTTATGATTTCTGTTCTTTTGCATTTGCTGAGGAGTGATTTACTTCCAATTATGTGGTCAATTTTAGAGTAGGTGTGATGTGGTGTTGAGAAGAAAATACATTCTGTGGATTTGGGGTGGAGACTTCTGTAGATGTTTATTATGTTTGCTTGGTCCAGATCTGAGTTCAAGTCCTGGATATCCTTGTTAATTTATGTCTGTTGATCTAATATTGACAGTGGAGTGTTAAAGTCTCCCACTATTATTGTGTGGTAGTCTAAGTCTCTTTGTAAGTCATTAAGAACTTGTTTTGTGTATCTGGGTGCTCCTGTATTGGGTGTGTATATATTTAGGATCGTTGGCTCTTCTTGTTGCATTGATCCTTTTACCATTATGTAATGTCCTTCTTTGTCTCTTTTGATATTTGTTGATTTAAAGTCTATTTTATCAGAGACTAGGATTGCAACTCCTGCTTTTTTTTGCTCTCCATTTACTTGGTAAACTTCCTCCATCCCTTTATTTTGAGCCTTTGTGTATCCTTGCATGTGAGATGGGTTTTGGCTTTTTATCCAATTTGCCAGCCTTTGTCTTTTGACTGGGGCTTTTAGGCCATTTACTTTTAGTGTTAATATTGTTAAGTGTGAATTTGATCCTGCCATTTTGATGCTAGCTGGCTGTTTTGCCCATTAGTTGATGCAGTTTCTTCATTGCGTCGATGCTCTTTACCATTTGGTACATTTTTGGAGTGGCTGACACTTGTTGTTCCTTTCTATGTTTAGTGCCTCTTTCAGGAGCTCTTTTAAAGCAGGTCTGGTGGTGATGAAAACTCTGAATAATTCAAGCTGAAATTTTTTATCTTTTCCCCAAATCCTGTTTGACTTGAATCTTCCCAATTTCAATGTCAGCTACATCCTTCCAGCTGCTCAGGCCAAAAAGGTTAGAGTCATACTTGACTCCTTACTCTCAAACTTCACATATATCCAGAAACCTTGTTGACTATCATTTCTAAATACTGGTGTGTTCAAAATCCAGAAACTTCTCACCACCTTCACTGTTACTCCCTGTTCATGACTCCCAGCATCTTTCTCCTGGACTTTAGCAGTAGTCTTCTTCCTATTCGTTCTGCTTCTACCCATGCTCCATGCACTGTATTCTCAAAATAAGCAACCAGAGTACTCCTCTTAAAATATGTCAGAACAAGTCGCTTACCTGTTCAAACCCTCCGATGGCTCCACATTTCTCTCAAAGTAAAAAGTCTTACTCTTCATAAGGAACTCCCCTAAGTTGTCTACCACCTTTCTTTCTCATCCCTGCTTTCACTCCTCTGGTTTACCTTCTATTCTTTCTCCCACTCAGCCCTATTGAGCCTTATTGAACTCCTCACAGTTCCTGCTACTTTCCCTACCAGTATCTGCCACCTCAGGTATTTTGCACTAGCTGTTATCTATGTTCTTTTCCCTGAGAGCCTCATAACTCATCTTCTCATTTCCTGTAAAGTTTTGCTGAAACAAGAGTTCATTGATGGGGTGATATCTGACCACCTCATTTAAGTTGTAATCTCCCCACCTGCCTTTGTAGTCCCAGTCCCTCTTAGCTTTCTCCATTTTTCCTCATTGGATTTATCACTCCAAACATCTTACATAATTTAATTGCTAGTTTATTATTATCTGTCTTCTCTCATTACAATGTAAACTTCACAGAGATAAGAATTTTTATTGGTTATATTTTTTGATGCATTCACATGACCAGAACAGTACCTACGATGCAAATAGGCACTCAAAAAATAATTAAGTAAATGAATGAACACTTCAGGTATGCATTGATTTTTTTTACAACATGTAATATTTTTATAATGATATGCTTTGAAAAACTCATTTTCATACCAAAATAATTAGAAGCAACTATCAGAAGTAACAGCCTCAATTCCCTGTAAAGTGGGAATTACAATTCTTACTGTGTGCACTCTCCCAACTAGAAAGAGCATAAGAAAAGAAATAGCTTTTGTGTAATACACACTAGAAAGTTAGCTCAAATACTGTTGTATTCTGACCTGGGAATAGGTTTACCACACTATGGGTTTATGAGTCAAATATCTATTAAGTTTTGTGTGAATCCTAAGGCACTCTTTTATCACTTTGCCACCTTCAGCTACTCTAATAGCAAAAAACAGCAAAAAAAGAAAATCTTTCTCTGTTTCCCAACAGTATTTTTCTCTGAAAAAAATTATCTTATAGTCAATCAGAAACAATTAGACACTTGCAGCATATCAACTTGACACCCAGAAATTCAGATTGATTTCTGTATCTCATTTAATTTTAACATCCAAGTGTATAATAGCTGGTCTTATTTTCAAGGCATGCTCTCAATCCTCAGAGTCAGGTTTCTCAATGTCACAATTTTCATATTTTTCTGGTGACTGTATTATTTCATCCTGATCTTTATATTACCTTTACTATAAAAATTGTTACTGCCAAAATGTCAAAAAAAAATCTGTAAAGTTATGATTCAAGTAAATCTGAGAAACAATTTCTTAGGTTGGTCCTCAGAAGTAAATTCAACACTATAAGCACGAATCAGCTGTATAGATTCTAACACCTAACCCAAACCCTATGCTTAACTCCTAACCTGTTCTATATAACCTACACTGCTCAACAGGAAGCTCCAGTAACCTGCGCTGTCTGTGGTGCCTGGAAGGACGTGCTGATCCCACCTTTGCAGGCCTGTGCAGTGCACATGCGTGTTCTGCAGCTTCCAGGGCTGGTACTGGTACAAAAACAGATACAAAGACCAATGGAACAGAATAGAGAACCCAGAAATAAGACCACACACTTACAACTATCTGATCTTTAACAAACTTGACAAAACAAGGAATGGGAAAAGCATTCCTTATTTAATAAATGGCGCTGTGATCACTGGCTAGCCATGTGCAGAAGATTGAAACTGAACCCCTTCTTTATACCACATACAAAAATTTACTCAAGATGGATTAAAGAATTAAATGTAAAATCCAAAACTATAAAAACCCTGGAGGACAACTTAGGCAATACCATTAAGGACATAGATACAGGCAAAGATTTCATGATGAAGACAACAAAAGCTATTAAACAAAAGCAAAAATTGGTAAATGGATCTAATTAAACTAAATAGCTTCTGCACAGCAGAAGAAACTATCAACAGAGTAAACAGACAACCTACAGCATGGGAGAAAATTTTGCAAACTATGCATCTGACTAAGGTCTAATATCCAACACCTATAAGGACCTTAAACAAATTTACGACAACAACAGAAAAACCATAAAAAGGGGGGTAAAGGATAGGAACAGACACTTCTCAAAAGAGGACATACATGTGGCCAATAATCCTATGGAAAAAAGCTCAGCATCACTTATCATTAGAGAAATGCAAATCAAAACCACCATGAGATACCATCTCACACCAGTCAGAATAGCTATCATTAAAATCAAAAATTAACAGATGCCAGCAAAGTTGTGGAGAAAAAGGAACATTTATACCCTGCTGGTAGAAATGTAAATTAGTTCAATGATTGTGGAAGATAGTTGCCAATTCCTTAAAGACCTAAAGAGAGAAATACCATTTGACCAGCGATCCCATTACTGGACATATACCCAGAGGAATATAAATCATTCTACTATAGAGACACATTGCAGCACTAGTCACAATAGCAAAGACATGGAATCAACCTAAATGCCCATCAATGATAGACTGGATAAAGAAAATGTGGTATAGATGCACAATGCAATACTATGCAGCCATAAAAAGAATGAGATAATGTCCTTTGCAGGGACATAGATGGAGCTGGAGGCCATTATTCTCAGCAAAGTAATGCAGAAACATAAAACCAAATAGTGCATGTTCTCACTTAGAAGCGGGAGCTAAATGACGAGAACACATGGGCACATGAGGGGAACAACACACACTAGGGCCTATAAGAGGGTGAAGGATGGGAGGAGGGAGAGGATTAGAAAAAATAACTAATGGAACTAGGCTTAATGCCTCTGTGATAAAATAATCTGTACAACAAGCCCCCATGACACACATTTACTTATGTAACAAACCTGCATATGTACCCCTGAACTTAAAAGTTTTAAAAAATAATTTTTTAAAATTAGTTCAATTAAAAAAAAAAAGAAAGGCTCCAAACCCTTACCAACATGCATGTGAAAAAACGGAAGCAAATTTGGCTGTTCAGGCTGAGGAAACAGCAAGCAACTTTGCTTAACCTAGAGTAAGGAGCCTGGGATAAAAAGTAAGGAAGAAAAGGGAGTTAGACTTCAGAATGGAACAGATGAGAATAGTCAGAGAAACTGCTAAAGCAGGAAGCAGGTAAACAGCAAGAGACTTCACAAGGGAACAATCATCCCTGCAACATTTCAAGTTTATAATTCTTGCTGCTCCATGTCTTAGAGATTGCATGGAAGGAGGATGGCATGAATCATGCTAAAAATGCTGTCAGTAGCATCCAGGCAGAGACTGGATTATCTTAGCAAGAGTGAAAACAGAGGCAAGGATCTGTTACAGTTGAGTAGGCATCGATCATCTATCTCCCTGCTACCCTGTGACTGACATTGTGCTGGGCATTTGGGAGGATGCAAAAATAAGCAAGACACCAATTTGGACTTAGGAGCAAAAAAAAAAAAAAAAAAAAAAAAAACAAGAGAGAGGTTTTTCTGTACATTGAATCCAAGGCAGTATCTTGCTATGTTCAATAAGTATGAGAAATACAGTTACTGTAGATGTTCAAAGGATAACAAATCTCCTCTGTCTGGGCTTATGAGAAAGCCTTCTTGGAGGAAATGGCATTCAGCAGGGCTAAAATGAGTAGCCTTCAGATACCCGATATAAGATAGCCTATATTTGAATAACGTTTAAATCTCTCAAAATACAGAAAAATAATGTGGCAGTAGCTTGATATCTTTTGTTTGCCCTCTAGATCCTACCTGACACTAGCCCTAGGGCACTGCATTCTCTCTTATAGCTTTCACTAAACCTTGCCTATGCCTTCATAAATAGACCTTTTTTAAAATTCACTCAGTTACCCAGTTTGAGTGTGCCATTTCTTTCCTGGCAAGAACCTGGTACATACAGTCACTTTCTGGGTATCAAATTCATATTGCTAAGCTGAAGACTCTTATCAAACCCTAAAATATAAGTCTTTGCCTTTGAAGAATGAGATATTGGAAGTTTAAGATCCCAATCTGACTATCTAAAAATTCATGAAGGAGATGAGTTTAGACAACGGACATAAGCAGGTACATCAGTAGTTGTGCAAAGCCTTGTTTTTTCCCACATCACATTTAGTAATTGTATGTGCATGTTTAGAATCAGAGGGACAGATGTGAAATACGCCACATCAGTAAGATAAACAGCCCCTAACTTTGCACTGCTGGCCCAGGCTAAAGACAAGTTATTCTCAATCAGCCAGGATCTACAGAAATCAGGAATCTTTCTCACTTGTGCCTAAGTATGACCCCCATACCCTTGTTGTTCCTGCCGCTGCCACCACCACCGCATGTTCCAATGGCTTCCTATAGCTCACTGTCCCAGAAGAAGCCTGAAAATACCAAGCAAAAGCTCAGGAATAAGGTGATTAAAATAAAATGGGCTTCTAAATTTGGGGGAATCTGCTCCTTGCTTGGGTACAATGTTGCAAAGGCAGCCTTGACATTATTAGTAATACTACTCCCTTAGATGAGGTAGGTTCATGTATTCAGTTTCCGATATTTATCTCCCTTTTCCCGTGCCATCTGGCCTCTCCTTTTGTCATTCAGCAACCAAAGACTCAAGGCTGTGCTTTCAGGTTACTCCACTGAAATTTGGAGAGAGTACATGAGGCTCACATCACTGCTCAGCATTGCCGATGAGTTGCAGTTAAGGATAACCCTCCCTTCTGCCATTTTCGCCTCAGAGGCATCTTCAACAGTTGTGTCTTCCACAGTTGTGTCTTCCCAGGCTCTAGACTCCTATCAGACTGTAGGTCCCTACCCCTACCTGCCTACACCCTCTCCTCACTTCATATCTCCTCCCTCAACTACTCACCCCTGAACCTCCTCCACCATCCCGAAACTACTGTTTATTTCTTAGGCAGTTTTGCAATGTCTCCTTCTCTCAAGACAGTCCAGATCCCTCATCCTGCCAACCAAAAACCTGTATTAAGGAGACCTCCTTCTTGTAATAAGGACCTTTACATGTCAAGGCTTAGAATGACCAAGTCATACCTTTATATTTCTGCTTCCTTCTACAGCACAAGGCAAATGTCAGCATTGTTTACAAGACGATCTTACCATGGCTGACAGGTGCAATCAATATTGCAGACTTTAAAACTCTTTGTAGTTTTCTGCACCTAGTGTGTGCTTGATAAATATTTCTGACTGATTGATTCTTGATTTAGTGATCCAGACAGCTCACGTAGAAGGAACCAGTTTGAAAAAAATAATGTGTTTGTGTTGCAGGCTAATAAGAATTGTGCAAGCAGATTCTGACTAGGTAAAACGAGGGGAAATACCCATAAAGAAATGTAATGAGTCATTACAGGTATTGGTATTCTTTTTTAACTAAAGCATTACATGATTTCTGCCAATAAAGTATTAATAATTTCAGCTCAATAAAATTGGAGTTGGGAAAACCTATCTATCCAAGAATATGTTATTAAATAAAACTTCTGATGGCTGAAAGTTTTGGAGCAGGGGCTGATAATCAGTTGTTGGGGTGTGAGAAAAGAAATACTAGTGGTAAAATTTTATATGCAAAACAAAAAGCCACTACAGAGTATACATGTTATAAGAGAAAGACAAACTGATAGTAGAATTTAAAGAAGTCTGTTTTTTTGGATGCGAATTTCTAACTTTGAATTCTTTGAGCTCCTTTCCTTTGCTATCCAGCTGACCACGAAAGTGAAGGGGCAGCATAATCAATGTAAGGTTAAATCTTAGCAGAAAAAGCTAGAATGCTATCAGAAAACAAACCTGCTGCCTTGTAGCGCAAGCCAGCCAAGAAAGCAACTAAAACCTGCATTAATTCTAGACAGTGAAAAAGGAAGCGATACCTGTGCCTTGGCTAGTCATCTAGTCATTTCCACATTGGCTTTGCTTTCCACATCCATAACTGGTCATGCCTGGAGCCTGGAGACCTGCAGCACCAAAGGACGGATTGTTCTTGAATTTTTTTAGTTTGTATGCAATGTTTATTGCTGATTTTTAGTTGTAAGCTTCACTTTGAAATATAGCTTATTCCAGAATATTTTACCATATATACTACAAAGTATTAAGACATGAAAGGTATCCTCCTTAAAGAAAACGGAATTTTTCCTATAAAAATCTATGTAATAGTTGGAATATTTTAGACCAAAAATTTTAAATCATAATCACTAGATAAATCCCCACATTTAAAAAAGAGTTATTTTTATTTAAAAGTAGTCAAATTAGAGATTAAATATTACCTTTCAATGCACAAACTCCACAGAGATTATTTTCCTCTTTATTGTTTTCTGGAAGTGGAAAGATATTTCTTAGTGGGCTAATTAAATGACCTATTAATGTGAGCTAATATTTGTTGAGCCAGATAATGTGCTAAGCACTTTATATCCATTATCATCCATTACATTTATTCTTCACAACACCTCTATGAAGTAGACACTGTTAGAAACTCCATTTTAGTGATTAAAAAACTGGAGCACAAAGGAATTAATCACTTTGCCCAGGATTGCACACCAAATTAAGTGTTAGGCCCAGAATCCTCTCCCAGAACTCTCCCCAATTCCAGAGCACATGCCATGCTTACTATAGTGTTCTGCTTAATTCTCCCTGATCTTGGGATTTGTTTTGGTTTTCAGAAAATTAAGATTCAGGCCAACTATAAAGTTTTTAAATAACCCTAAAGAGTAGCATCCAGTGAGGAAAAGGTTATAAATAGGCAATATTCAGCCTAAAGATATGTACCATACAAAAGAAAGTACATGATTTTGGAGTATGAGAGTCTCAATATTTTAGGGTCAATTGTACAATTTGTTCAGCCTTCCTCAAGTCCTCTGAGCTACAATGGGTTCCCTGAAGCATGACACCCAGGCAACCACCTGCATTCACTACATTCCAGAAACTGCTCTGCCCATTATTCAGTGGTTGGTTATGGTGATGCCATCACAAAGTCAAACAAAACATCTCTAGCTACTCTTACAGCACCCAGGGAAGTTCTTGGTGCCTTCCTCACTCCTCACTATCAATCTACATGACATCATTCAGCAACAATTAGCTGTTCCCACTGTTGCTGGACCACAACAACTAATTTTAAATTCAAGATTATGATTCCTGACAGCACCCTTTTGAGGTAACTATTTTGATCTTACTTCAGTCATCTACTGAAACTTTTACTTTTGTTTCTATCCTGCAGTACTACTTTCCGCTCTATTCCCAATGATCTTGAGGATTGATCTAAAATCTACTCTAACACTACATTTACTTGTAGCTTTTTATGGTCTTGATATATAACTGTATGTTTAACTTTGTTCCATCTCATTATTTGTGAGTTTTGTCTCTTATTCCCCTGAACTCTTACTCATATTTCTTCAAAGTCCCATAATACATTCTAGTACTCATGAGAGAAATGAACACATTTTTTCAAAGGATTTTCTTGTCAAATTAACTGATATAAACAAGCATACAAAACTAGTAAACTGTTGTGTAAATTGAAATAATTTCCAGAATACTCACTCAAAGTATGACCTGGAGAAACCCAAAAACATCATTCAGAGAAAACAGTTAATGTCCTTCCAAGTTAAATGAATACTATCATTCATCCTAGGCAGTATTGTACAAATAAAATTTTATTGGATATGTTGAAAGGTGACATGCAGTAGTGTTTTTAAAAGAAAGCTGTGAACTTTTTCTATTGATTTGAAAGATTTATTTTAAGGAGGTTTATTTTAGCCTTGGCAGTAGAGCTAGGTAGGAATATAGCAGTTAAATACAAAAAGAGAAACCAGATAATGGTCCAGTTAAGCAGTCACATAAAATTTTTCACATAATGATATAAAACGTAATTACAAAATACAGGCATTCTAAATCATCCTGCCTTGAGCTATATGAGTTGTAGTCATAATATTTAAATTCATGTTCTGTCACTGACACCTTATTTAAGCAGTAGCTAATACTCATCTTCTATGAATTACCAGGCAACACATATATAGATGTAGTGGCAAATGACAAGAAGAAAAAAAGTAAATGTTTTTACCAAGTCTACAATATAAACCAAGAAGCAGCAAAAGCCATGTGTTGAAGCTCATCAAGCCCAAAGACATATTGCTTAACACCTGGGAAACTTTGCATCATGCATTTTACCTAATTCAGTATTATGTTCTTCCAATTGTTCAAGCCAAAAGTTTTGGATGTAGTATTTTTGTTTATTTCTTTTTCTCAGATCCTACATACCACTCACCAGCAAATCCTATGGTTTCTACTTTCTTTTTTTTTTTTTTTTTTTTT
>NW_016108015.1:591359-607633 GCF_001604975.1 Cebus imitator
AAATAAATGGGAAAAAAAAAAAAAAAAGATTATTGCAACAGCCTCCTTCTTAAGTAGTCTCTCCACTTCCACTCTTACACCCTGCAATATGTTCTTAACAGAGCAGCAAGAGCAATCCTTTAAAAACATGAGAAAGATGAAGCCACTCTCTGCTCATAACTTTCAAGGGCTTCCCATCTCATTCATAGTAAAGCTAAAAGACTCATTATGTCCAACATAATTTAATCACTCTTCTCCACCACCACTTCTCTAAACTTTTCTGTTTTTATAAACTTATTTTAATTGAAAAATAATAATTCTGTATATTTTGAGATATAATGTGATGTTTTCATCTATCTATACATTGTAGAAAGATTCAATCAAGCTAATTAACACATACATAATCTTACCAACTCATTTTTCTTTGGAGAGAATTTTAAAAATCTATTCCTTTAGCAATTTGGAATCATACAATATATTTTTGTTAATGATGAAACTCTTCCTTTATTACTCTCTTTCTTAACTCCACTCCAACAGCATTGTCCTGCTTGATGTTCCACCAACATACCTAATTTATGACAGCAGCTGTCTTTATTTGGAATTCAATCCCACCCTCCCCATTCCACCCAAAATATCTTTATAATGCTCTCACTTTCTTTAAGTTTAGGCTCAAATGTCATCTAATCAAAGAGGCCTTCTTTGCTAACCAACATAAAATGCCAAGCATTCACCTCACCGCTTACTTCCCGTTGCCTTCATCCTGATTTATGTTTCTCTACAGAATATTTACCACACATCTATCATGTATCTTTGTGTATTTCTCCCTCTCTCCACAAAGATATAAGCTCCATTAAAGCAGAGACTTGCTTTATTCTAGATCTTCTAGCCCTAAACTTAGAATCATTCCTAGAACATAGTAAAACCTAATAAATATTTGCTGAATTAATAAATAAATGCATTCATTAATAAGGGGTATAATTTTAATAATTTATGACAACTTCTCTGTGTGATTTCAGCAAGGATCATTTACCTTTAAAAAGGAACAATTGCCTTTTTTTTAGCTTTTCTGTAAAGAAAACCACTGCATAAATATTGGCTTTTCTTTTTTTTTTTTTTTTTTTTTTTATTTTATTTTTTTTTTTTTTCTGGGGAACATGTGCAAATCTTGCAGGATTGTTACATAGGTATACATTTGCCATGGTGGTTTGCTGCGTCCATCCCCTACATTAGGTATTTTTCCCAATATTATCCCTCCCCAATCTCCCTAACTCTCCCAACTATCCCTCTCCTAGCCTTCCACCCCACAACAGGCCCTATTGTGTGATATTCCCCTCTCTGTGTCCATATGTTCTCATTATTCAACACCTGCCTATGAGTGAGAACATGCGGTGTTTGGTTTTCTGTTCTTGTGTCAGTTTTCTGAGAATGATCATTTCCAACTTTATCCATGTCCCTGCAAAGGACATGGACTCATCATTTTTTATGGCTGCATAGTATTTCATGGTGTATATGTGCCACATTTTCTGGAAATGATTTCAAAGTTTCTCTAGCTTAATTGCTGCTTTCCAAAAACAATATATCACATTTGAGTATCTTTGACTACTAGAAAATTTCTCCTACGTTGAACTAAAATCTGCCTATTCGTAATATGTATTCTTTGAATTTTGTTTAGCTATGTTTTTATATGTTCAGAAAGAATATTTTAAGAAAAAAATAACTTGGAGAAAATATCTTGAAGAATTTAAGAACTTAAAAATTGCTTCAATAAAGGAAATTATTCTTATGGTAATATGTCACCTATATCTTATTTAGAACTGACTGTTGACCTCATTCTCTGAGTAAATAGACCCTGCTAGAAAGAGGCCATCATCTTAGGAGACTTACACTCAGAATGACTGCCCTTATACCACAGGTGCCACATGAAAAATAAGCAAGAATGATACAGTAGTATTCAAAGAAATACTGAAAAGCTATAAAATGTTTTTTTAGAGATTCCTATAGAAAACCAAGGTTTAAAGTCACAGGGAAGAATATAAGGAGAAAGATATACATCACTAAATAGGTAGTTATATTTCTACAAATTCTACCATATGTAAAGTGTGTGTCACTTTTTTATAATAAAGAAATATTTTTAAGTTTTTATTTAAAAAGACATTTTTAGAAAAAAGCATGGCTTTCTTAATAATGTGCAATCTTAGTTACCTATACCTAAGCTGAGTGTCTATATTTCTTTGTGTCTTTTGTTTTTCCACCTGCCTCACCAGAACAGAAACTGCATGAGTGAGTGCATGGATTCCTCTGATAAATAAATGTTTTAACTTCTTATTTTGAAATAAGTTTAGATTCACACAAATTACCAAATATAATAAAGGAGTATCCCTTTCACCCAAATTTCCCCAACTATTATGCATTATATATTAATGTAATCTAATATCAAAATTATAAGTTTGACATTAAGACAATGTCTGTGATTTTGTATCATTTTATAGCATATCTATATTTATATAATCATGAATTCAATCAAGATATAGAACTATTTCATCACCATAAAAATCTCCCTCATGATACAACTTCATAGTCACACCCACTTCTTCCTCCCACCCCATAATATTCCATCCCTAGAAACCACTACTCTGTTCTCCAGCTCTATAGTTTTAACATTTCAAGAGTATTTCAAAAGTAAGGATATATAACAACAACATACAAACTATTGATATTGTCTATGCACTTAGTAGAGTGCTTATCCCAATTGTTGAAGAAGCTCAGAAAATATATTTGAGGATATTTTCTGCAAAAATTTCCCCAGCCTTGCTAGAGAGGTTGAAATACTAATTCAGGAAATTCAGATAACCTGTGAGATACTATATAAGGCTACCATCCCCAAGACACAGAGTCATCAGATTCTCCAAGATAAACATGAAAGAAAAAATACTGTAGACAGCTACAGATAAAGGAGAGAAAAGACAGTACAAAAGGAACCCCACCAGGCTAACAGCAGATCTTTCAGCAGAAGCCCTACAAGCCAGAAGAGATTGAGGGCCTATATTCAGCATCCTTTTAAAAAAGAAATTCCTATCAAGAATTTCGTATTCATTCAAACTAAGCTTCATAAATAAAGGATAAATAAAATCCTTTACAGACACACAAATGCTAAAGGAATTTGTGATCATCAAACTTTACACGAAGTTCTTAAAGGGGTCCTAAAAATGAAAATGAAAGACACTTACTGACCACCACAAAAATACACTCAAATATATAGATCATTGACACTATAAAGCAAATACATAATCAAGTCTACATAACAACCAGCTAACAACATGATAAAGGTATCGAATATGCCCAGGTCAATATTAACCTGAATGATAGTGGGTTAAATGTCCCACTTAATAGACGCAGAGTGGCAATATCAATAACTATATGCTGTCTTCAAGAGACCCATTACACATGCAAGGACCCCCCAGGCACAAGGTAAAGGGACAGAGAAATATCTATCAAGCAAAAGGAAACCCAAAAAGATCAGAGGTTGCTATTCTTATTTCAAAAAAACTTACTTAAAAGCAACAATTATCAAAAAGGACAAAGAAGCACATTATATTATGTTTAAAAATTCAATTGAACAAGATTTAACTATCATAAATATATATGCACCCAACACTGGAGCACCCAAATTCATAAAACAAGTTCTTAGAGATGTACAAAGAGAATTAAAGCTATAAATATGCTAGCAGAAAATCTAGAGAATATCATTCTGGATGTCAGCTCTTGCAAAAACTTTATGACAAGAACTCCAAAAGCAATTGCAATAACAACAACAACAAAATAACAAAATATCAGCTCTTTAATTTAATTAGGTCCCATTTGTTATATATATCTGTATATCTGTAGATATAGATATGTAGATAGAGATATAGAAAGAGAGGGGGAGTAAATAGAAAATCTACAGAATGGGAGAAAATATTTCAAACTATGCATCAGAGAAAAGTCTAATATCCAGAATCTATAAGAAACTTAAACAAATCGACAAGCAAAAAAAAATGATCCCATTAAAAAAAAGTGGGCAGGCCAGGCATGGTGGCTCATGCCTGTAATCCCAGCACTTTGGGAGGTGAAGTTGGGCAGATCTCCTGAGGTCAGGAGTTAAGACCAGCCTGACAAACATGGTGAAACCCCATGTCTACTAAAAACACACAAAAAAAAACAAATTAGCCAGGCATGGCAGCACACACCTATAATCCCCGCTACTCGGGAGGCTGAGGCAGGAAAATCACTTGAACACAGGTGGTTCAGGTTGTGGTGAGCCAAGATCATGCCATTGCACTCCAGCCTGAGCAACAAGAGTGAAACTGAGTCTCAAAAAAAAAAAAAAAAAATGGGCAAAGGACATGAACAGACAGTTCTCAAAAGAAGACATACAAGCAGCCAACAAGCATGTGAAAAAATACTCAATATCACCAATCAATAGAAAAATGCAAATCAAAACCACCATGAGATACCATCTCATGCCAGTCAGAATGGCTATTATTAAAAACTCAAAATATAATAGATGCTGACAAACTTGTGGAGAAAAGGAAACACTTATACATTGCTGATGGGAATATAAATCATTTCAGCAATTCTAGAAAGCAGTCTGGAGATTTTGCAATGAACTTAAAACAGAACTACCATTCAACTCAGCAATTGCATTACTGGGCACATACCCAAAGGAATATAAATAATTCTGTCATAAAGATGCATGCATGTATATGTTCATTACAGTGCTATTAACAATAGCAAAGATAGGAAATCAACATAAATGTGCATCAATGGTAGACTGGATAAAGAAAATTTAGTACACATACATAATGGGATGTTATGCAGCTATTTAAAAAATGAGATTATGGCCTTTCCAGCAACATCAGTGGAGCTGGAAGCCATTACCCTAAGTGAGTTAATGTAGAGGAACAGAAAACCAAATACTGCATGTTCTCACTTATAAGTGGGAGCTAAACTTTGAGTACACATGAACACAAAGAAAAGAACAAGAGGGTGGTAGGAGGTTGAGGACTAAAAAAGTACCTATCAGCTATTATGCTGATTAGCTGGGTGACAAAATTACCTGTAAACTAAACCCTGAGAAATACAATTTACCCATGTAACAAACCTGAACGTATATCTACTTGAACCTAAAATAAAAGTAGGAAAGAATAAAAGAGAAGAAAAATAGAAATTCTTTCTTATTTCCATTTCTCAGTGATTATTGCTAAATAAGGAAAATACATTAATTAAAAAATTATCCTATTAAAAAACTGTTGCATGTATCAGTAGTTCCTTCCTTTATTCTGAGTAGTATTTCATGATATGGACATATGAATTTACCACAGTTGGTTTAACCACTTAGCTACTGAAAGATATTCAGATTATTTCCTGTTTGAGGCTATTATTTATAAAGCTGTCACACACAATTGTGTACAGGTTTCATGCAGACATAAGTTTTCATTTCCCTGAAATAAATGTCTGGAGTACGATTTCAAAGTCATGTAAAGGCATTCCAATTTCTCCACATCCTCTCCAGCATCCTGACTTTTAATGGTCACCATTCTAACTGGTGTGAGATGGTATCTCATTGTAGTTTTGATTTACATTTCTCTAATGACCAGTGATGACTGGCTTTCTTTCATATGTTTGTTGGCCAAATAAATGTCTACTTTTGAAAAGTGTCTGTTCATATCCTTTGCCCACTTTTTATAGGATTGCTTGTTTTTTTCCTGTAAATTTGTTCAAGTTCCTTGTACATTCTTGATATTAGCCCTTTGTCAGATGGATAGATTGCAAAAAATTTTCTCCCATTTTGTAGGTTGCCTATTTACTCTGATGATAGTTTCTTTTGCTGTGCAGAAGCTCTGTAGTTTAATTAGATAACATTTATCATTTGTGGCTTTTGTTGCCATTGTTTTTGGTGTTTTAGTCATGAAACATGACTTTGCCCATGCCTATGTCCTGAATGTTATTGTCTCGGTTTTCTTCCAGAGTTTTTATGGTTTTAGCTCTTATGTTTAAGTCTTTAATCCATCTTGAGTTAATTTTTGTATAAGGTATAAGGAAGGGGTCTAGTTTCAGTTTTTTGTATATGGCTAGCCAGTTTTCCCAACACCATTTATCAGTAGGGAATCCTTTTCCCATTGCTTGTTTTTGTCAGGTTTGTCAAAGATCAGATGATTGTAGATGTGTGGCATTATTTCTGAGGCCTCTGTTCTGTTCCATTGGTCTATATATCTGTTTTGGTACCAGTACCATGCTGCTTTGGTTACTGTAGGCTTGTAGTATAGTTTGAAGTTAGGTGGTATGATTCCTCCAACTTTGTTCTTTTTGCCTAGGATTATCTTGGCTATATGGGCTCTTTATTTCTTCCACATGAAATTTAAAGTAGTTGTTTTTTCTAATTCTGTGAAGGAAGTCAATCGTAGTTTGATGGAGATAGCATTGACTCTCTAAATTACTTTGGGCACTATGGCCATTTTCACAATATTGATTCTTCCTATCCGGGAGCATGGATGTTTTTTCATTTGTTTGTGTCCTCTCTTATTTCCTTGTATAGTGGTTTGTAATTCTCCTTGAAGGCGTCCTTCACATCCTTTATAAGTTGTATTTCTAGGTATTTTATTCTTTTTGTAGCAATTGTGAATGGGAGTTCACTCATGATTTAGCTCTCAGTCTCCCTATTATTGGTGTATAGGAATGCTTGTGATTTTTGCACATTGATTTTGTATCCTGAGACTTTGCTGAAGTTGCTTATCAGCCTAAGGAGATTTTGGGCTGAGATGATGGGGTTTTCTAAATACACAATCATGTCATCTGCAAAAAGAGATCATTTGACTTTCTCTCTTCCTATTCAAATACCGTTTATTTCTTTCTCTGGCCTGATTGCCCTGGCCAGAACTTCCAATACTCTGTTGAATAGGAGTGGTGAGAGAGGGCATTCTTGTCTTGTGCCAGTTTTCAAAGGGAATGCTTCCAGCTTTTGCCCATTCAGTATGATGTTGGCTGTGGGTTTTTCATAAATAGCTCTTATTATTTTGAGGTACGTTCCATCAATACCTAGTATACTGAGAGTTTTTAGCATGGAGGATGTTAAATTTTATTGAAGGCCTTTTCTGTATCTATTGAGATAATCCTGTAGTTTTGTCATTGGTGCTGTTTATATAATAGATTATGTTTATTGGTTTGTGTTGTGGAACCAGCCTTGTATCCCAGGGATGACGCTGACTTGATAATGGTAGATAAGCTTTTTGATGTGCTGCTGGATTTGGTTTGCCAATATTTTATTGAGGATTTTTGCATTGATGTTCATCAGGAATATTGGCCTAAAATTTTCTTTTTTTGTTGTGTCTCTGCCAGGTTTTGGTGTCAGTATGATGCTGGCCTCTTAAAATGAGTAAGGGGGGATTCCCTCTTTTTCTATTGTTTGAAATAGTTTCAGAAGGAGTAGTAAGGAATAGTACCAGTTCCTCTTTGGACCTCCAGTACAATTCAGCAGTCCTGAGCTTTTTTTTTTTTTTGGTTTGTAGGCTATTAATTACTGCCTCCATTTCAGAACTTGTTATTGGTCTATTCAGGGATTCGACTTCTTCCTGGTTTAGTCTTGGAAGGGTGTATGTGTCCAGGAATTTATTCATTTATTCTACATTTTCTAGTTTATTTGCATAGAGGTGTTTATAGTATTCTCTGATGGTAGTTTGTATTTCTGTGGGATCAGTGGTGATATCTGCTTTATCATTTTCTATTGTCTATTTGATTCTTCTCTCTTTTCTTCTTTATCAGTCTGGCTAGTGGTCTATCTATTTTATTAATCTTTTCAAAACACCAGATCCTGGATTTATTGATTTTTGAAGGGCTTCTCATGTCTCTATCTCCTTCAGTTCTGCTCTGATCTTAGTTATTTCTTGTCTTCTGCTACCTTTTGAATTTGTTTGCTCTTGCTTCTCAAGTTCTTTTAATTGTGGTTTTGGGGTGTCAATTTTAGATCTTTCCCATTTTATCCTGTGAGCTTTTAGTGCTATAAATTTTCTACAGCAAGTAGATGCCATCTTTGAAGGAGAAAGCAAACCCTCACCAGACATTGAAGGCTGGTGCCTTGATCTTGGACATCCCATTTCCAGAGCTATGAGCAATAAATTTTTATTGTTTATAAATTACCCAGTTTAAGGTATTTTGTTATAGCATTCTAAGAAGACTAAGACAGAAGAGGGAGTGCATTTATGGTTGTACACAGTGTAATTATATCATTGTCTCTATCTGGAGATTAAATATAATTTAAATGTATATAAATATAATTTAAGGAGATGCATATGGGTGCCAAGTTGAAAAAGGGTGAACTTGTGACTGGATCACAGGATGCCTAGACATACGGTAAAACTTTACTTCTAAGTGTGTCTATATGGAGGAAATTAGCATTTGAAATAGAGAATGAGCAAAGAAATTCATCTTCCCCAATGTGGGTGGGCATTGCCCAATCCATTAAGGGTTTGAATAGAACAAAAAGATGCAATAATGAAAAATTTATTTCTCTTTCTCTTTCTCTCTTTGACTGACTGCTGAGCTGGAATACTGCTCTTCTGCCCTCGATGCTCCTGGTTGTCAGGATTTCAGACTCAGAAGGGAATCTACACCATCAGTTCTCTAGGTATCAAGCCTTCAAACTACACCATCAGTCTTTCTGGGTTTCAATTTTGCAGAGGAAAGATTGTGAGACTTCTCAACGTTTATAATCACATGAGCCAATACCTTATAATAAAACAAATCTCTTTGTAGATATAGATGATAGATACAAATATAGCCTATTAATGGTTTCTCTGGAGTACCATATAACTAAAATATCTAGCCAGGTTCCCTTCAGAGTTAGAAGATGGCTACCAGAGTTCCATGTATCACATTCAGACAAGACAACATCCAGCAGTATAAGAAGTAATCCCAAAATTAAAAGATGTAATCCCAGCACTTGGGGAGGCCAAGGTCGGTGAATAACTTGAGATCAGGAGTTTGAAACTAGGCTGGCCAACATGGTGAAACCCCGTCTCTACCAAAAATACAAAAATTAGCTGGGCTGAGGCAACAGAATTGCTTGAACCCAGGAGACAGAGATTGTAGTGGGGCAAGATCATGCCACTGATCTCCAAACTAAGTGACAGAGCAAAACTTCATCTCAAAAAATAAATATAAAATAAAATAAGCAATCTCTTCCTCTAAATCTTTTAATGGCAAAAGAAAATAATTCTCAGAGATTCTGTAATAGATTTTCTTTCATATATCAGCAGTCTAATCAGAGTTTCACAACCTCAGCACTATGAGCATTTTGGACCTAATAATTGTTGTAAGGGGCTGTTCTAGTGCACTAGGTAGTATTTGCAATTTGTATGCAAAAATATTATAATAGTTATACTAGTACTCTACTCTTAAATTTCAAATTTTTATAGCAATATTGAAGCAAGTAAATACATAATTAATAGACGTGATATGCTCTATTGTGCTTAAAATTTCATGACCAGAACTGTGGTAGAAGAAGTCAAATAGAACTCAGGACTAGCTTGCAGCTCCTACTCAGATGGACGTAGCAGCATGTGGAGACACATTATGAACTTTCGCTCCAGGAACTACCACAGGAACACACCAGGAAAGACAAGAGAATCCATGGACCCATTGAAGGAACTGGATCACTGCTACAGGCTCCCTGAGACAGTGAAAAACTGTGGGTCTGCTTCCTTTCTCAACAAGGAGGCTTGTGATCTGGGGCAAGTTCTCAGCCTGGATCACTGGCTGCCTGGAAATAGACTCGGTGCTGTTAAAGGGGCATAATGGGAATGACACAGGACTTAAGATTGCAGGCTGCATGGGAGCAGGGTGAGGTTTGTGACTACCAGCTTTCTCCCACTTCCCTAGTGACATTATGACTCACAGAGGCAGCCATAATTGCCCTGGGAATATAACTCCATTGGACTAGGAACCACATCCTCATCCCATACAGCAGCCACAGCAACCCCCACCCAAAAAGAGGCTGAGCTCAGGCACACCTATCCCTGCCCCAACCTCATGGTTTTTCTCTACCCACCCTGGTAGCCAAAGACAAAGATCATAATCTCTCAGGAGTTCTATGGCCCTGCCCACTACCTGAGATATCTGAATACCTAATTAGGTCTCCTTAAGGCAAATTAGCACCATCCCTATAGGACCACAGCTGGTGAGCCCTTGAAAGCACTACCTCCTGGCTGGAGGCCAACCAATCCAAAACCAGCACACGAAACAAAAACACAACCAAGGATCCTCAACAGAGTCCACTTCACTCGCCTGCTAATTCCATCACAGCAGATGCTGGCATCCACAGCAGCAAAACCTGAAGACAGATCCCATCACAGAGCTCTTTGCAGACACTCTCCAGTACCAGCCAAAAGCCCAGTAGCTCTGCTGACCAAGAAGAGCAAAACAAGTCACTATAATTCAGCCCTCAGGAAGCCTCATTTCTAGGGGAATGGGGAGAACACCACATCAAGGGAGCACCCTGTGGAAAAAAAGAATCTTAATAGCAGCCCTTGAATCCCAGATCTTCGCTCTGACATAGTCTACCCAAATGTGAAGGAATCAGAAAAACAATTCTGGAAATATGACAAAACAATGTTTTTTAATGCCCCCAAAAGATCATAGCAGGTCACCAGCAATGGATCCAAATGAAGACAAAATCTTTGAAGTGCCAGAGAAAGAATTAAGAAAGTCAATTATTAAGCTATCAAGGAGGCAGCAAAGAAAGGCAAAGTCCAACTTAAGTATATCAAAAAAATGATATAGGACATGAAAGGAAATTTTTTAATTGAAATAGAGAGCATAAATAAAAAACAATCACAACTTCTGGAAATCGAGGACACACAGAAATTCAAAATGCACTGGGAAGTCTCAGCAATAGAATCGAACAAGCAGCAGATAGAACTTCAGAGCTGGAAGACAAGGCTTTCTAATTAACCCAATCCACCAACAACAAAGTCGAATTTTAAAAAATGAACAAAGCCTCCAAGAAGCTTGGAACCGTGTTATACATCTGAACCTAAGAATATTTGGTGTTCCTGGGGAATAAGAGAAATCTTAAAGTTTGGAAAACATATTTGAGGGAACAATCAAGGAAGACTTCTCCAGCCTTGCTGGAGATCCAGACATCCAAATAGAAGAAGCTCAAAGAACACCTGGGAAATTCATTGCAAAAAGATTATTACACAGGCACATAGTCACCAGATTATCTAAAGTCAAGATGAAGGAAAGAATCTTAAGAGTTCTGAGGCAAAAGCATCAGGTAACCTACAAAGGAAAACCTAGCAAATTAACAGCAGATTTCTCGGCAGAGACCCTACAAGCTAGAAGGGATTGGGGTCCTATTTTTAGCCTCCTTTATCAGCTAGGGATTTTTTATCCAGGAAAACTAAGCTTCATAAATGAAGGAAAGATACAGTCTTTTCTAGACAAACAAATACTGAGAGAATTTGCCACTACCAACCCAGCACTACAGGAATTTCTAAAAGGAGCTCTAAATCTTTAAACAAATCCTTGAAATACTCCAAAATAGAATAACCTTAAAGCATAAATCTCAGAGGATGTATATAACAACACAACAGCACAATGAAAAAAAGGTATTCAGGAAACAAGTAGCACAATGAATAGCATAGTACCTCACGTCTCAATACTAACATTGAATGTAAAGGGCTAAAATGCTCTACTTAAAAGTTACAGAATGGCAGAAGGGATAAGAATTCACCAACCAAATTTTTGCTGTCTTCAGGAGACTCACCTAATGCATAAGGATTCACATAAACTTAAGGTAAAGAGATGAAAAAAAATATTCCATGCAAATGGACACCAAAAGTGAAAAGGAGTAGCTATTTTTATATCAGACAAAACAAACTTTAAAGCAACAGCAGTTTAAAAAGACAGAGACATTATATAACAATAAAAACACTAGTCCAACAGAAAAATATTACAATTCTAAATATATATGCAACTAACACTGGAGCTCCCAAAATTATAAAACAATTACTACTAGACCTAAGAAATGAGATAGATGGCAACACAATGTTAGTGAGGGACTTTAATACTCCACTGAGAGCACTAGACAGGTCATCAAGACAGAAAATCAGCAAAGAATGGACTTAAACTATACCCTACAATAAACAGACATAACAGATATTTACAGAGCATTCTACCCAACAACTGCAGAATATACACTCTATTCATCAGCACATGGAACATTCTCCAAGATAGATCACATGGTAGGCCACAAAACGAGTCTCAGTAAATTTGAGAAAATTGAAATTATAGCAAGTACTATCTCAGAACACAGTCGAATAAAATTGGAAATCAACTCAGAAGGACCCTCAAAATCATGCAAATACATAGAAATTAAATAAGCAGTTCCTCAGTGACCATTGGGTCAACAGTGAAATCAAAATGGAAATTGAAAAAGATTCTCTGAACTGAACAATAATAGTGACGCAACCTATCAAAACCTCTGTGATATGGCAAAACTGATGCCAAGAGGAAAGTTCACAGCATTAAATGCCTACATTAAAAAGTCTGAACAAGCACAAATAGACAATCTAAGGTCATACCTCACAGAACTGGAGAAATAAGAATAATCCAAACCAAACCTAAACCCAGCAGAAGAAAAGAAATAACAAAGATCAGAGCAGAACCAAATAAAGTTGAAATAAAAATAATACAAAATTTAAATGAAACAAAAAATTGGTTCTTTGAAAAGGTAAATAAAATTGATAGACCATTAATAAGATTAACCAAGAAAAGAAGACAGAAGATCCAAATAAGCTCAATTGGAAACAAAATGGGAGATAATACAATCATCTTATCATGATTCAAGGCTACCATGAACACCTTTATGCACATAACCTAGAAAACTTAGAAGAGATGAATACATTCCTGGAAATATACAACCCTCCTAGATTAAAGTAGGAAGATATAGAATCTCTGAACAAACCAATAGCAAGCACCAAGATTGAAATGGTAATAAAAGTCTAGGACCAGATGGATTCACAACTGAATTCTATCAGACATTCAAGGAAGAATTAGTGCTAATTCCATTGACACTATTCCACAAGATAGAAAAAGAGGGGGTCCTCCCTAAATCATTCCAATACCATATCACCCTAATACCAAAACCAGGGAAGAACACAACAAAAAAGGAAACTACAGATCAATATCCCTGATGAACATGGATGCTAAAATCCTCAACAAAATACTAGCAAACTTAATTCAATACTGTATCAAAAAGATATCCACCATGATCAAGTGGGTTTCAAAACAGGAATACAGGCATGGTTTAAAATGCATAAGTTGATAAATATGATACATCACATAAATGGAATTAAAAACAAAAATCATATGATCAGCTCAATAGATACAGAAGAACCATTTGATGAAATCCAGCATCTGTTTATGATCAAAACCCTCAGAAACTAGGCATAGAGGGGACATACCTTAAGGTAATAAAAGCCATCTATGACAAACCCACAGCCAAAATTTTACTGAATGGAGAAAAGTTGAAAGCATTTCCCCTGAGAACTGGAACAAGACAAGAATTCCCACTTTCACCACTTCTATTCAACATAGTTCTGGAAGTCCGAGCCAGAGCAATCAAACAAGAAAAAGAAAAAAAGTGCATCTGAACCAGTAAAGAGGAAGTCAAACTGCCACTATTTGCTGATGATATGATTTTATATCTGGAAAACCCTAAAGATTCATCCAAAAAGCTCCTAGAACTGGTCAATGAATTCAGCAAAATTTCAAGATACAAAATTAATGTACACAAATAAGTAGCTCTGCTATATTCCAACAGTGACCAAGCAGAAAATCAAATCAAGAACAGAACTGCTTTCACCACAACTGGAAAAAAAAAAAAAAAAACCCTAGGAATAAACCTAACCAAAGACATGAAAAACCTCTGCAAAGAAAACTACAAAAAACTCCTGAGAGAATTCATAGGCAACACAATATTGATTCTACCCCCCCATGCTCATGGATGAGTAGAATCAATATTGGGAAAATGACCATACCACCAAAAGCAAAGTCAGTACAATTTACATCAAAATACCACCATCATTCTTCACAGAACTAGAAAAAAAAATCCTAAAATTCATATAGAACCAGAAAAGGGCCTGCATAGCCAATGCAAGACTAAGCAAAAAGAACAAATCTGGAGGCATCACCTTACCTGACTTCAAACTATAGTATAATAAAGCCATAGTTACCAAAACAGCAAGATACTGGCATAAAAAATAGGCACACCAACCAATGGAACAGAATAGAGAACCAAGAAATAAAGCCAAATACTTACAGTCAATTGATCTTCTACAAACCACACAAAAACATAAAGTAGGGAAAGGACACTCTATTCAATAAATGATACTGGGATAATTGGTAAGCCACATGTAGATGAAAGAAACTGGATTCTCATCTCTCACCTTACACAAAAATCAACTCAAGATAAATCAAAGCCTTAAATCTAAGACCTGATACCATAAAGGCTCTAGAAGATAACATCAGAAAACCCCTTCTAGACATTGGCTTTGGCAAAGACTTCATGGCCAAGAACCCAAAAGCAAATGCAACAAAATCAAAGAAAATAGGTGGGTCTTAATTAAACTAAAAAGCGTCTGCACAACAAAAGAAATGACCAGCAGAATTAACAGACAATCCACAGAGTGGGAGAAAATCTTCACAATCTATACATTTGACAAAGGACCAATATCCAGAATCTACAACAAACTCAAACAAATCAGCAAGAAAAACACAATCCCATCAAAAACCATGGTTGAATAGACAATTCTCAAAAGAAGCGTATAGAAAATACTCAGCATTATTAATTATCAGGGAAATGCAAATCAAAAGCACAATAAGATACCCCTAACTCCTGCAAGAATGGCTATAATCAAAACATAACAGATTGGCATGGATGTGGCAAAAAGGAAATATTTTTACACTGTTGGTGGAAATGTAAACTAACACAATCACTATGGAAAATAATGTGGAGATTCCTTAAAGAACTAAAAATATATCTACCATGTGATCCAGCAATTCCACTGCTAGGTATCTACTCAGAGGAAAAGACAATATATGAAAAAACATACTTGCACATGCATGTTTACGGTAGCAGAACTTGCATTGCAAAAATATGGAGCCAACCCAAATGCCCATTAATCAATGAGTAGATAAAGAAAATGTGGTATATGTATACCATGGAATACTATTCAGCCATAAAAAGGAACAAAATAATGGCAGTCAAAGCAACCTGGATAGAATTGGAGACTATTTTTCTAAGCGAAGTAACTCAGAAATGGAAAACCAAACATTATATATTCTCACTCTTATGTGGGAATTAAGCTATGAGGATGCCAAAGCATAAGAATGTTACATTGGACTTTAGGGACTCAAGGGAAAGGGTTGGGGGCTGGTGAGAGAGAAGACTATACACTGGGTATAGCATACACTGCTCATGTGATGGAGGCACCAAAATCTCACAAATCACCACTAAAGAATTTATTCATGTAACAAAACACCACTTGTTTTCCAAAACCCTATTGAAATAAAAAATATATACATATTTTTTTAAGTTTCATGACATATATACCTCAAACCACATAAAATATTAAACCAGAAGATATATTTGGGTAAATTTGGGAAAATTAAGTAGATTCAGGTTGAGTAAAATATACACTTTTTATTTTTTCGTTATCAATAACTGGGACCAGACATTCTCTATCAGTAATAGTGCTCTAACAAGAAAATAATGACATTTTTATTGTAGACAAGAAGACTTAATCTTTTTAGATTATGAAGAAAGATATATAAGTTTTCTACCCAGAATAACATTATGACACAGCCAACTATAGAAAAAATGCTAAACGTTTCAAAATAATTGCTGAACTCATGCTTTCACGATTTTATTGTTTCTAGTATTATGTTTGTAAAATATGTTAATGAGTCGCTAAAGGCAATAAAAAATTTGCTTATCCATTCTTTTTTGTAGCAATAAAGATATTAGATGAGCCGGGCGCGGTGGCTCAAGCCTGTAATCCCAGCATTTTGGGAGGCCAAGGCGGGTGGATCACGAGGTCAAGAGATGGAGACAATCCTGGTCAACATGGTGAAACCCTATCTCTACTAAAAATACAAAACATTAGCTGGGCATGGTGGCGCGTGCCTGTAATCCCAGCTACTCAGGAGGCTGAGGCAGGAGAATTGCCTGAACCCAGGAGGCGGAGGTTGCGGTGAGC
>NW_016108015.1:607648-633906 GCF_001604975.1 Cebus imitator
AAAAAAAAAAAAAAAAAGATATTGGATGAGAGATTATGTACTTTCTCTAAATCTTCCAGCTCAGCAGTATTGAAAGTCAATAATAACATTCATTACAGGTTGCTGTACAGATTCACAAAAGAAGAAAGGAGTAAAAGAAAGCCAAAACCATTTTAAGTTACAAATTCACAAATGTCAGATGTAAATTGAGTGAGTCTTAGGTGACAAGTGCTGTGAAAACACAAAACCTAATATGACAATAATCTCTGTGCTCAATTTAAAATTTAGAGAAATAAAAACAAACCACATAAAAAGCAAGTGATTAAGTAATATGAGAGTGCAATTATGTTAAAGGTAAATATTGTGCTAGTGACTCTAAGCAAAGATCAGCAAACAAAACAGGTTTCTAGCTTTCACTCTTCCTGAAAATCAGAGAATTATCTGAAGACTGTATTAGGGGTTACGATGTAAGAAAGATCAAAGCAGAATTCTGAAAAACTGGGAGGTAGAAAACCACAGAGAATTATTTCAAGATGATACAAAATAAAATCACAGGATCAATTATTAATCATAGGAGGTAGCCAGAAAGGGGCAGAAAAGCAATTATCATAAGCTGACTGGCTTGAAACACCAGAGCACTGCAAACATCCAAGAAGCCTCCCAACTTCAAAAACAGTATTTTAAATGTTCAGCTAAAGACACACAAATTAAGTCTATGGAGGAAATTTTGGTTGGAATAAGTAAATAACAATAAAAGTGAGTTTACACCCCTTGGTGTACTCTCATCCTGGTTTTAGATTAATATTTTTAGATAAATAGAAAAAAAATCTGTATTTCATGTAAGCTACTGAAGAATAAGACTAAAATACCAACCATCAGTTCAAGACAACATGCTTCATTCAAGCAAAATCTTGAATGTTATTACTGCAGAGCAAAATGTAACCACATGTACTACAGAGATATATACGAGTATAGACTTTATCTTAAAACCGTGGATGACCTGCTATGTACTTTATTTTTGCTATTTACTGCCACAATTCAATCCAACAGCGATTTATTGATCATTCATTATGGGCCAGGCATTGTGTCAGATACTGAAGTATAGAGATAATAAATTGATATGGTGCTTCCAAATTCTCTAGCATCAGTTTTCATCTCATGATTTTCCAAACTCACCTCTTTTCATCTCATTCCACTGAAACTGCATTTAATACAATAAAAAGTAACCTAACAAAAAGCATTTAGAAATGCTTCTCTCGGGTTAGATTTTATCTGAATATTTTTCAATGTCAATGAAACAAGCAAAGTAACCCAAATATAAAATACAAACTAAACTATTGCAAGTTTACTTCCATATTGTAAAACAATACACAAAACTTTATACAACAACAACACATACACACAACTTCAATCTACATTTAATTTCTTAGGTATCAATCATTCTGAGGTAATTAGCTACTCATAATCTCAACATTTCCATTGGTCATTTAAATTATTTTAAACCTGAAATCATGATATCATAAAATGGAGTGGTAAGGATGAATTGGGACAACCCACTGATTTTACAGGTAAAAAACGTCAAGTAATTTGGGCTCATTCACATGATCAGCTGCTGGAAGAGTCAAGGCTCTTCTTGCTCTTATTTCAACTCTCTTTCCACTAGCTACAATGTCTCTCCGTACACCTCTTGGGGTGCTCTCATCCTCGCTTCTTCATTTGTAATATGATTTCTGAGAATACTGGCATATTTGCTACAAGCCACATCAAACAATACTATATTAATTACTTTATGGCGATACTTCCTATATTACACCAAAAGATTAAAAAATCTTTGGAGAAACCAACAATATCCCCAGGCTTTAATTATAGCAATTATTAAATGTCTTGCATTGTCCATTGATAAAAACTTTTATTTTGCAAACGGCCTTTAATTTTAGTTTCTTTCTTTCTAATAATCCAAATGTAGTTATAGCTGCAATTTAGTACAGTTTTCACTGATGTACCACCTCAGTCCTTTCAGTTCAGAAATCTTAGCCCATAAAACTTTGTTCTGAAATATTAGAATGAAAACGCTAAGGACAGGTTAACCACTCACCATAAAAGACGAACCTGATAAAACACTAGAAAACCCAAGTGTATTTTCTAAATACGTAATATACTGAAATATTCTCCAATATATAGGAGAAAATTTTAATTCAAAAAGTACTAATTGAATGCATACATTTTACATGTTATGTCATGAATATTATAGTCGAATCTATGCATCGATAGTCATTTAGCATATGCACTTTATCAATTCAAAATTGATGAAATAGAAAACAGAAAAACAGTAAAACCAATATATAAATTAAAATCTGCTATTTGGACACATTTTTTAAAATGCTAAGTGATTTAATAAAAATGAAAGAGCATAAAAAATAAAATTAAGAAATGACAAAGGCCAAATAACCATAGAAATCATTTTTTCGTTTTGAGAAATATGTCATGCAACTATAATCAAACTTTAAAACTTGGGTGAAATGGAAAATTTTCTAGTGATTACAATGTAACACAACTAACAGAAGAAAGAAGAAGTATAAAACTGTAAACAAGCTAATCACCATCAAAAAAAATAGAAAAAAGATAAACGAGCTACTCCACAAAGAGCACCAGACTCAAATGTTTCTGGAGAGAGCTCTACTCAATATTTTTAGATCACACAATTATAGCGTTATTTTTAAACTTTTTCAGAATGTACATAAAAGGGAGAAAAAAATTCAATTTAAAGATGCAAGGATAATACTAATCCTTAAGTGACAAGGTTTACATAAGAATAAAAAACTACAAACTAATGTCACTTACTATTATCAATGTAAAAATTATAAATAACGTATTGGCAAACATCATCCAGTAGCACACAAAAAGGAAAACACAGGACGACCAAGTAAGTTTATTCCAGGAAAGCAAAAATTATTCAATATCATGAAATCCCAATAGCTCAAAGGAGAGAAAAATCATACAATTATCTTCACAGGTAAAGAAAATGCATTTAGCATAGGCTAACAGCAATTCTGGATCTTAAAAAAGAAGAAAATAGTAAAACAGGACTCATTGGATGCTTTTTTAATATAATCTTATCCTTAATGGAAAAACATTAGATGAATTTTTACTTAAGTTAGGAATAAGGTCTTCTGCTTACTAGTACCACTGCTGTTTAATATTTCAAGGGATTAGATAGGTTATTAGATATGCATTCTGAAAAGGGCCTACCAACACCACGGAGGAGAATGAGTTGGAGACAGGACAGATAATTCTATAGACCAAAAGGAGAGTTGGGAAGCCATTGCAATAACCCAAGTGTAAAAAAACAAGTACCTGAACTAACATAGTGAAAATTGGAATGGAGAGCCACGCTCTTTAATATCATAGAAGGTCAATTCAGTAAGACGTAATTGTTGATGGAATAAAAGAGATTAGTCCCAGATAACTGGGCTAGTTGGCACATCATAGAGTTATTCATTAAGACAAAGAACACAGGAGGATATTCGTATGAGAAAATTGCTTCAATCTTTAAAAACGTGAGTTAGAAGAAACAGTGAAAATCCATGAAAGACTATCTACTACACAGTTGGATATTTGGGTTCAGGAAAGAATTCAACACAAGACCTCTTGATTGCTCTATCATATTTCTATTTAACCCTCACAACAATTTCATGAGATCAGTATTATTATCCTAATGTTACAAATAAGCAAGAAATCAGTAAATTACAGGGGAAAAAGACCTGCAGTTTTAAAACTCTGTCTCAGTATCCTGCCTCTAAGATAGAAGTATAACCAAGAAAGAAACTAACGGAGGTAATGTCTAATCAAATACAGAAGGAAATAAGAGAAAAGAACATCAACAAGAAGACAACATAGACTCAAGGGTTGACATATCAATAACACTAACTTATGGTTGTGTGTGTACATAAAATGTTTCTGAAGTACTTTTACATGTATTACAAAAATCTCAGGTATCATCATTTCTCCCCTACAGCATTAGAAAACTTTTGGACATTCTAGTAAGTCACATTGTTGACAAACTCTACAGCCATTATATTAGGATTTATTTTTGACACCCATTCTGATGTTCTTTCTGCTAAGGTATGCTACCATTACATAGCAGTGTATGGATTAATCACTATTAAAATCCCATTAAAAATAACTCAAAATTCTCACACAAGAAACTGACTCCTATTAGATTATAGAGATGTTACTGAATAAGATTTATAATGGAGATGACAATAATTATTTTCAAAGCTTCAGTAGAGAAGTAATTGCTCTGAAGTGAGTCAGGCAAAACATACAATCATATTGGATGTGGACTCATTTCTGCTGATTCACTGTGAGAAACAACAAAGTCAGAATTTAACTTGAGCAACCTTGAAGCACTATTTAGGAAACTTAGATGATTTGGGGGCACAGGTGGCATTTCCTTTTCTGCTTTTATTAAAGGTCATGATTTTGGAAATGGAAACTCAACAGTGGCTACTTAGATATTATACAAGAATAGAACTTATTGGTTCATAAGCCTTACTGTGCCAATCTAGTAGAGAGCATTTAGATGAGAAAGAAAGAAAAGGAAATAATAATGTTATTACAGATTCCTGCATAGAAAACAGGAATGAATCTTCCCTAACACAGGTGACAAATTCAGCACAGGTAAGAGATAGTAGTGATGAGGAGTTTCGATTATCTGAATATCTGCTAGAAGTCAAATCTTGCTTTAAAAAAACATTGCTTCATATATATTCTGGTCTTCTCTCCCTCTTTTATTTTTATTTTTTGGTCATCGCTTCTTCCCATCCTGATGATGTCCTCATGCACAAGCTTGAAGAAATATATTTAACTGCTATTTTAACATGCTATGTTGGACTAGTTTGTAATATAAACATGATAGAAACTTAGATAGGAAATGACCTCTTCAATTTGGAATAAATAATAGCAGAAGAAATACTAGACATAGTCAAACAGCAAATTTAAAATGTATTAAGAAAGAAGAGAAAAATATGATGAAATCAAAATTTTTAACACAAATGTTACAGAGGTGATAAAATCTTAAGACAGCTCTCAAAAGACTTAAGCCAAGCCCACGATGAAATTGTGGAAAACCTTAAAAAAAAAGTGGGACATTTTAATCTAATTTCAGGGATGCAATAAGCAAGGAATGCCAATTTCTCTGCTAGAGGTAGATAATGCAATGTTAATGGATGATAAAGAGATAGCAGAATGATCCATTAAGCCGTGTCATCTTCATTTTCTTCAAGAAGTACAATATTTATGACCCTAAAGTACAATATTTATTACCCTAAAGCTTGCCTGAGCTGTTCAGATATCACTGCAAATTCTAAACAATTCTGGAGGGTCAAGGGACAGGATACTCTCTGATGAGCAAATACTAGACATCCTATTTAATTCATAAATATTTCAGTATATGTCTGAAAGAAAAGGATTCTTTTTATTTAAAGAATTATCACTCTTTGAAAAATTAACAATAATTACTTTCTATGGAAAACATTATGGAGAATTCTCAAAGAACTAAAAGTAGATCTACCATTCAATTCAACATCCCACTACTGGGTATCTACCCAAAGGAAAATAATTCATTATATCAAAAAGACACCTGCACATGTATCCTTATTGCAGTACAATTGCAAAGATAAGGAATCAACCTGAGTGCCCAACAACAGATGAGCGGATAACAAAAATATGCGCGTGTGTGTGTGTGTGTGTGTACACCACACACATATGTATACATATCACATATGTATACCACATATACATACATACCACATATATACACACCAGTATTCCATGATATATGTGATACACATATACGTATGTATATATATATATACATATATATATATACACACATGTATGTATATCATATATACATTTTATTTTACATTAGGAATTAGTTCATGTAAACTAAGAAAAGTTATTTTGTTTTTATATATATTTTTATATATACACACACATACACATATACACATTTATGTATATATATCACGGAATACTACTCAGCCATAAAAAAGAACAAAATAAGGTCACTTGCAGCAATTTGGATGGAACAGGAGGCAATTATCCTAAGTGAAGTAACTCAAAAAGGGAAAACCAAACACTTCATGTTCTCACTTATAAGTGGGAGCTAAGCTATGTGTATGCAAAGGCAAATGGAGTGGAATAATGAACACTGAAAACTCAGAAGCAGGAAGGATTGGAGGGGAGAGGGGATGAAAAATTACCTACTGGGTAAAATGTACACTATTTGGGCGATGGATACACTAAAAGCCCAGACTTCACTACTATACAATTCACTCATGTAACCAAAAACTACTTGTATCCCTAAAACTATTGAAATTTTTTAAGTCCTGTTTATTAGAAATGGCCATGCACAAACTTTAATATGCCACCTTATACATATAAAAGAGAGAATAAAGAACAATATATTTTAATTTTAAGGATGAACATCTTTTATTTAACCTGTCCTTTTCATTTTGTTCATATGAAGGGCAAAAGAAGCATTTCCTATTTCTATGTATTATTGCCAAGGTGTCTATTCTTGCAAACTCTAGTAGTGTATAAGCCATCTGTCCTTCAAATACCCTGACAAACTTCCAGTGTGAATAAGATTCACAACATAGAAGAAGTGTATTATTTAAAGCAGGGTTTCTGAACCAGGATTGGTGGTACTATACCTCTAACAGGTATTTGGAAGAGTGTGAAGATATAAAGATGTTTTAGTTGTCACAATAGCTGGGGGATACCATCGTAATTTAGTGAGTGGTGCCAGGAATGGTAAACACCCTGTAAAGCATATGAGACTATTCTTACAACAAAAAAATTACCCTGCCCAATGTGCCAGTAGTGTTCATGCTGAGAAACACTTATTTAAACCATGATTGTGTTCATGGTACACTTTGAATACAGAATTTTTAAATGCACATTAAAAGAAAAGTAATTATAACTACATATTCCTGCGTTTCCTTGGATGACCTTCAACCCTGTCTAGCTGTTTAAGTACAAGTGTTTACTGCCTTGAATTCCATACTATAGTCTCCCCAGGCCAAATTCTAATTTGTTTCAGTAAACCCACGTCTTTCTTAGGTGCTAAATTTGTGGATGTATGCCACCTCTTCCATGTTCCTTGCAGCAATTTTTGCTCCACTCTTCACCACATCTTTTTTTCCAGCTCTTTGGAGGTAGGATCAACTTCACCACATCTTATGAGACTCATGGCTGTTGAGTTCAGTCTGCCAGACATTTCTAAAATAGCTTTCATTCTCAGGTGTAGCCAAAACTCGATGAGCAAAATCTGGTACCACATTTGTGGGAAATGTCTAGCATACATGCCCCTGGAAATTGACTGAGAATCAGTGACATACAGACCATCGGATTTTGATTTTACATATTTACAGGCAACTTTTCCAGCTCTTTCTTTTCACATTCTTTAATATTTTTAGCAAGCTAAACATGAGTTTTTAGGAAGGGTACTTTATTGGCAGTCTTTTAATTACTACTTCTTTGTTATGTGCATCTTTTTCCAAATTAGGTGGGCTCTCATCAATAGTGAAACCCATTATTAGTTAGCTGTGCTTTCTATTTCCTCTTTCACTTAGTACACTCACAGCTAAAATGGCTTGGTTGCCCTAGGGTGCTAATCAAACACTTGTTCAATAACAGATGGTTCAACAGCTGTTGATATTTGATGAATCCACTTGTTCTTATCCTAAAACATTTGTTTATTCTCATTAAATGCAAAGGGAAGAAACGAAAGAAAACACAGGAGAGAACTTGCAAACGAAAGTGTTTTTCAGGGAACTTTCTGGCTTAACCTATAAGCCATGAAATTAGTGATGTACTAAATAAGTTGAAAATGTTACCATTTAAAGAGCCTGACAATATGAAGGGTGGGGTGCTATGCCTTTGCCCATGTATATAAGGAAATACGTAAGTTATTGATATAAATTATAACTAATGTCAACATTGCAGCTAAACCTTCTTAAACAGGGGTTAGCAAACTGAGGGCCATGGACAAATCCAGGCTGCCACCCATTTATATATGGCCCAGGAACTAAGAATGGTTTTTATATTTTTGAATAGTTGAAAAGAAAACAAAAGAAGGATACTATGAAATAGTATGTAAAAATTATATAAAATTCAAGTTTTATTGCCTATAAATTAAGTTTTATTGAAACACCATCACATCGATTCTTTTATGTATTGTCTTTGGCTGTTTCTGCACTACATTGGCAAAGTTGAGTAGATGCAACAGGGACCATATGACCCTTAAATCCCAAAATATCTACTATATTGTCTTTTAAAGAGAAAGTAAAAGGTAAAGAATGTTAGGGAATATTTAATCATCTAAATGGATGTTAATTTAAGGAAACTCTTTGAAAACTGTAGCAGTGGTAAAGAAGCACTAGATCTGTGTTCCACAGCTGATTCAATGTCAAATAAATCAATCTTCTAAGTTAATTTCCACAATTAAGAAATAGAAATAAGAATACTTAACTCACCTTTCTAAAAAGAAACTATATAACTGAAGTATGATATAAATAATGCATGAACTATAAACTAGCTATCATAATATAGCAACTACGTATACTGTAATATACATAATATACTAACACAATGAACATTCACAAAGTGAACATACTTTTGTAACCTTCATGAATATCAAGAAATAAAATATTACCAGTACTCTAGAAGTCCCCCTAAGGTGCCTTTCCCCAAAGAAGCCACTATCCTGATTTCTAAAATTACCGATTTGTTTTCCTATTTGTGAACTTTATTGAAATAAATCAAACAGTATGTTTTTTATGTCTGACCTCTAATCAACATTGTTTTGTGGAGCTCTACCCATGTCACTGTAATGTAGCATTAGCTCTATTGTATTTCATTGCTATAGATTGCCAATTACGTAGAACTTCAAGGTAGGACTGTGTCTTAATTATCTTTGTTTCAATAGCCTATAACAAATGAAAAACATCATTTGTTATAGGCTATTGAAACAAAGCCTATAACAAATGAAAAACATCATTTGTTATAGGCTATTGACATGTTTGGAAACTGACATGTTTGCCTAGTTTCTGAACTTTGCTGCCCCTATTTTGTACTATATAAGAAAGAGGCATACCCTGTGCATTTCAGAGGTTTCATGTTGCTTTGGTAAGATCAGCAACAAACAAATAAATAAATGTTAATTATCAGGTGGGTGTCTTCACTGCAGGAAATATCATGAAGCAGGGTAAAGGGTAGTGGTGGTGATGGTGCTACGTTACTGAAGTCATATAGTGCAGAATATAGGATGAAAATACTATTCATTCTAATGTTGGTAAGCATTTGGTTGTTTCCTTTTTTTCATGGCTGTTACAAATAATGCTGCTATGAACATTTGTATACATATATTTTGTCATACATACATTTCTGTGTGATATATACAAAAGTTTCTTTTATTTGTTCACTTACATCCCAAATTGTTCCAAAAAGTATTAAAGAGTTTTTATAATTGCTATAGGTCAAGTTGAAAGTAATCAATAGCCAGTGTCTAAGCTCCACTTAAAAAGAAACTGTCTTTGTTAGAAATGAAAGATGAGGCTATGGACTGATGAGTAGATGAGAAATAATTAAACCAAAACCACTCTGAGTTTTTTAATGAAAAAAATGTATGGGCAAGAAAGAATATAAAAGTGAGAAGCAGGAAAAGTTTATAGAGCAAAAGGAATAAGGCTACATGACAGAAGGCCACCAACCCCAGAGATAACAGGCCTATGAAAAAAGCCACCAAAGAACTTTTTTAAAAAGACATTTAAAATCTTAAATATTGAGTTGCCTGCATTGTATCATGTAAACCATATTCATTTAGTCATACCTGAAAAGTCAGCTGCCCACACAAATGCCTTTGTTAGGAAATTGCTCAAATTGTTTTCTCATAAATATCAAGGAAAGAGGGAGTTGTTACCTATCTGACATAACAGTGCAGAATAGGGGCAGCAAAATTTAAAAATCAGCAAGCATATGTTGAGTGTCAGAAATGATTCAGGCGTTTTGGTTGTTACAGGCTATAGAAGCAAATAAAGATAACTAAGACGCAGTCTAATCTTGAAGTTTTACATAATTGGCAATCTATAAAAATTAAATAAATTACTTCTTTTCTAAAGACGTGGGTTTGTTTAAACAACAACAACAAAAAAAACCTCCTTCCTTTCCCAAGAAAAGGAAAAATATTTATGTTCGCTGGAACATAAAGAGCCTATCTTCCACCTTAACAGAAACTTATTAAATATTGATTGAAGGCTTTCAAAATTTGTAACACAAAAATTATGATAATCAACTGGAAAATTGCCAAATATTGAATAGATCACTTTTTTAACATTTAATTGTTAAATAATTGTAGGTTCACAGGAAATTAAAAAAAAAAAATGTACAGGGAGGTGCCTTATACCCTTCATCCAGTTTCTCCCAATGATAACATTTTTGAATAACTATTGTACAATACCAAAATCAAGAAAATTACATTGGTACAATCCACAGAGTTTATCAGATTTCACTAGTTTTGTATGTACTTGTATGTGTGTGCATGTGTGTGATCAGTTGTAGATCTGTGTGACCATCACTGTGAAGATACAGAACTGCTTTATTACTGCAAGCCTCCCACCACCACTACCTCTTTATGGCAACACCCACTCAACTCCAATCTCGCATCCCTAAGACCTGGCAACTACCGAGCTCTACATTGATCTTTTTTGGCCATGGCTGGAGTAGCTGGGATGCATAGGACCAAGTTCCTAGGCTGCACACAGCATGCAGACCCTTGGCCTAGACCATGAAACCACTTTTTCCACCAAGGCCCCTGGGCCTTTGATGGGAGCACTGCTGTGATGACCTCCAACATGCCATCCTGGAGACATTTTCTCCATTGTTTTAGATATTAACATTTGGCTCCTCATTACTTGTGCAAATTCCTGCAGCCAGCTTGAATTTCTCCTCAGAAATTGGGATTTTATTTTCTATTGTATTGTCAGGCTGCAAATGTTCTGAACTTTTATGCTCTGTTTCCATTTTAAAACTGAATGCCGTTAACAGGCCCAAGTCACCTCTTGAATGCTTTGCTGCTTAGAAATATCTTCCATCAGACACCCTAAATTATCTCTCTCAAGTTCAAAGTTCCACAAATCTCTAGAGCAGGGGAAAATGCTGCCAGGCTCTTTGCTAAAACATAACAAGAGTCACTTTTGCTCCAGATCCCAACATGTTCCTTATCGCCACTGGAGACCACCTTAGCCTGGATTTTATTGTCCATATCATTATCAGCATTTTGGTCAAAGCCATTCAGCAGGTCTCTAAGGAGTTTCTAACTTTCCCACATTTTCTTGGCTTCTTCTGAGCCCTCCAAACTGTTCTAACTTCTTCCTATTACAAATTTGCTTCCACGTTTTTGGATATCTTTCCAGCAGCACCCCACTCTACTGGCAACAATTTACTCTGTTAGTCTGTTTTCATGCTGCTGATGAAGACACACCAGAAACTGGGTAATTTACAAAAGAAAGTGCTTTAATGGACTTACAGTTCCATGAGGCTGGGGAGGCCTCCCAATCATGGTGGGAGGTGGAAGGCACGTCTCACATAGTGGCAGACAAGAGAAGAAAGAGCTTGTGTGGGGAAATTTCCCTTTTTAAAACCACCAGATCTTATAAGACATATTTGGCATCATGGGAACAGCTTAGGAAAGTCTTCCCCCATGATTCAATTATCTCCTACTGGGTCCCTCTCACAACACGTGGAAATTCAAGATGAGATTTGGGGGGGGACACAGCCAAACCATATCACCCAATAATGGAATTGCAGGGCCAAATGGTAGTTCTGCTTTTAGCTCCTTCAAGACTCACCATACTACTTTCCACAATGGTTCAACTAATTTGCACTCCCACCAACAGTGTTTAGTGTTTCCTTTTTTCCTCAAACTTGCCAGCATCTGATATTTTTTGACTTTTTAATAACAGCCATTCTGACTGATAAGAGATGGTACCTCATTGTGGTTTTGATTTGCATTTCTCTAATGATCAGTGATATTGAGCTTTATTTCATATGACTGTTGGCCACATGTATGTCTTCTTGAAAAGTGTCTGTTCATGTCCTTTGACCACTTTTTTATGGAGTTTTTTTCTGTATATTTGTTTAAGTTCCTCATAGGTGTTGGATATTAGACCTTTGTCAGATGGATAGTTTGCTAGAATTTTCTTCCATTCTGTAGATTGTCTGTTTACCCTGTTGATATTTCCTTTGCTGTGCTGAACAATTAAGTTTACTTAGATCCCATTTGTCAGTTTTTCTTCTGTTGAGGTTGTTTTTGGCATCTTTGTCATGAAATATTTGCCAGTTCCTATGTCCAGAATCATACTGTCCAGGTTGTCTTCTAGGGTTTCTATTGTTCTGGGTTTTACATTTAATCCATCTTGAGTTAATTTTTGTATATGGTATAAGGAAAAGGTCCACTTTTAATCTTCTGCATATGGCTAGCCAGTTATCTTAGTACCATTTATTGAATAGAGATTCCATTCTCCATTGCTTGTTTTTGCTGACTTTGTCAAAGATCAGATGGTTGTAGGTGTGCAGCCTTATTTTTGGATTCTCTATTCTGTTCTATAGCTCTATGTGTTTGTTTTTGTACCAGTACCATGCTGTTTTGATTACTCTAGCCCTGTAGTGTAGTTTGAAATCCAGTAGCATGATGGCTTCAGTTTTGCTCTTTTTGCTTAGGATTGTCCTGACTACTCAGGTTCCTTTTTGGTTCCATATGAATTTTTAAATAATTCCATGAAGAATGTCTTTAAAAGTTTGATACAATTAGCATTGAATCTGTAAATTGTTTAGGCAGTATGGTCATTTTAATTATACTGATTCTTCTGATTTATGAACATGGAATATTTTTCCATTTTTTGGTGCCATCTCTGATTTCTTTCAGAATCATTTCATACTTTCATAGAGATCTTTTACCTCTCTAGACAGCTGTATTCCCAGGTATTTTGTTCCTTTTGCAGCTATTGTGGGCCAGGTATTTTATAGCTTTTGTGGCAATTTTGGGGATTGGGTTCCTAACTTGGCTCTTTGCTTGGCTGCTGGTAGTATATAGGAATGTTAGTAATTTTTGTACATTGATTTTGCATCCTTAAACTTTGCTTAAGTTGTTTATTATCTTAATGAGCTTTGGGGCCAAGACTATTTGGTTTTCTTGGTATAGAATCATGTAGTCTGCAAATAGCAATAATTTGACTTCCTCTCTTCCTATTTGGATACCCATTATTTCTTTCTCTTGCCTGATTGTTCTTGCCAAGACTTCCAATACTCTGTTAAACAGGAAAGGTAAGAGAGCATTCTTGTCTAGTGCTGGTTTTCAAGGGGAATTCTTCCAGCTTTTGCTCATTCATGATGGTTTTGGCTGTGGGTTTGTCATAAATGGCTCTTATTATGTCGAGGTCTGTTCCTCCACTGCCTAGTTTGTTGAGGATTTTTAACATGAAGAGATGTTGAATTTCATGGCAAGCCTTTTCTGCATCTATTGAGATTATCATGTGATTTTTATCTTTAGATCTGTTTATGTGATGAATCACATTGGTTGATTTGCATATGTTGAAACAACATTGCATCCCAGAGATAAAGCCTACTTGGTCATAGTGAATTAGCTTTTTGATGTGCTTCTGGATTTGATTTGCTGTTATTATGTTGAGGGTTTTTGCATCAATGTTTGTCAAGGATATTGGTCTGAAGTTTTCTTTTTTGTTGTGTCTTTGACAGGTTTTGGTATCAGGATGATGCTGGCCTCATAGAATGAATGGAGGAATCCCTCCCCTCAATTTTTTGGAATAATTTCAGTAGGAATGGTACCAGCTCTTCTTTGCCTACCTGGTAAAATTTGGCTGTGAATCCATCTGGTCCTGGGTTTTTATGTTTGGTAGATTATTTATTACTGATTCAATATGGAGCTCATTATTGGTCTGTTCAGGGTTTTAATTTCTTCTAGTTCATTCTTGAGAGAGTGTATGTGCCCAGGGATTTATCCTTCTCTTCTAGGTTTTCTAGTTTTTGTCCATAAAGGTGATTGTAGCAGTTTCTGATGGTTATTTGTATTAATATGGAATCAATGATAATATTCCCTTTGTCATTTCTAATTGCGTTTATCTGGATCCTCTCTCCTTACTTCTTTATTATTCCAGCTAGTGGCCTATTATTATGTTTTTTTAAAAAAAAAAAAAAAAAAACAGCTCCTGGATTTATTGATCTTTTAAATGGGTTTTCTGTCTCAGTTTCCAGTTCAACTCTGCTTTTGGTTATTTCTTGTCTTCTGCTAGCTTTGTGGTTGGTTTGCTCTTGCTTCACTAGTTCTTTTCATTGTGATGTTAGGTTGTTAATTTGAGATATTTCTTACTTTTTGTTGTGGGCATTTAATGCGACTAATTTACCTCTTAACCTCATCTTAGCTGTGTTTTAGAGATTCTGATATGTTATATTGTCAGTCTCATTAGTTTCAAATAACTTTTTGATTTCTGTTTTAATTCATTATTTACCCAAAAGTCATTTAGGAGCAGGTTATTCAATTTCCATGTAATTTTGTGGATTTGAGCACTTTTCTTAGTCTTGATTTCTAATCTTAATGTACTGTGTGGTCCAGCTGAGTGATTGTTATAATTGTAGTCCTTTTGCATTTGCTGAGGATTCTTTTATGTCAGATTATGTCATTGATTTTAGAGTATGTGCCGTGTAGCAATAAGAAAAAGGCATATTCTGTTGTTTGGGGTGGAGAGTTCTATAAATGTCTATCAGGTCCATTGATCTGGTGCTGAGTTTAGTCCCTGAATATCTTTGTTAATTTTCTGCCTCAATGATTGGTCTAATACTGTCAGTGGAGTGCTAAAGTCTCCCATTTTTATTGTGTGTAAGACTGTGTCTTTTGGATGTCTCTGAGAACTTGCTGTATGAATCTGGGTGCTCCTGTGTTGGATGCATATATATTTAGGATAGTTAGCTATTCTTGTTGAATTGAACCCTTTATGATTATGTTAATATAATGTCCTTCTTTGTCTATTTTGATCTTTATTGGTTTATAGTCTGTTTTGTCTAAAATCAGGATTGCAGCCCCTGTTTTTTTCTGGTTTCCATTAGCTTAGTAGATTTTCCTCCATCCCTTTGTTTTGAGCCAATGGGTGTCATTGCATGTGAGATGGATCTCTTGAAGACAGCATGCTATTAGGCTTTTTTTTTTATCCAGAATGCTATTCTGTGCTTTTTAAATGGGGCATTTAGCCCATTTACATTCAAGGTCAGTATTAATATGTGTAAATTTGATCTTGTCATTGTGTTGTTAGCTGGTTTTTATGCTGTCTTGTTTGTGTGGTTGCTTCATACTGTCACTGGTCTATGTACTTAAGTGTGTATTTGTATTGGCTATAACAATACAAAACTCTCTGGTAATGAGCTCCCTCAGCATTCCCTTATCTGAAAAGGATCATATTTCTCTTTTGCTGGGGAAGCTTAGTTTGGGTGAATACAAAAGGATCATATCTCTCCTTTACTGAGGAAGCTTAGTTTGGGTGAATTCAAAACAATACAAAACTCCCTGGTAATGAGCTCCCTCAGCATTTGCTCATCTGAAAAGGATCATATTTCTCCTTTGCTGAGGAACTTTACTTTGGGTGAATATGACATTCCCAATTAAAGATTTGTTTTCTTTAAGAATGTTGAAAGAAAAAAGATTGAAAAGTTGAAAGAAGATATAGGTCCCCAATATCTTCTGTAATGTAAGGTTTCTGCTGAGAGGTCCACTGTTAGACTGATGTGATTTCCTTTGTAGGTGAACTGCCCTTTCCCTGTACCTGCCTTTAACATTCTTTCTTTTACTTCAACTTTGAAATATCTAATGATTATATGTCTTGGGGATGATCTTCTTGTGTAGCATACTGCAGGGGTTCTCTGTGTTTCCTAAATTTGATTTTTGGCCCCTCTAGTGAGATTGGGGACATTTTCATGGATGATATTCTTAAATATGTTTTTCAAGTTGTTCGCTATCTCCTTTCCCTGTCAAAGATGCCAATGATTCTTAGATTTGGCCTCTTTATAGAATCCCACATCTTTCAAAGGTTTTGTTCATTCCTCTTCATTCTTGTTTCTTTATTTTTGTCTTACTATCTTATTTCAGAGAGCTAATCTTCAAATTTCAGGATCTTGCCCTCAGCTTCATCTATTATTCTGTTAATACTTGTGATTGCATTGTGAAATTATTGTAGTGTCTTTTTCAGCTCTATCAGATCAGTTAGATTCTTTTTTATACTGGCTATTTCATCTATCAGCACTTGTATCATTTTATTGTGATTCTTAGTTTCCTTGGATTGGGTTTTGCTGTTCTCCTGAATTTCAGTGATCTTTATTTCTGTCATTTCAGCCAATGAGTTGGTTAAGAACTCTTGTTTGAAAACTAGTACAGTTGTTTGGAGGACATAAGACATTGGCCATTTGAGTTAACAGAGTTCTTGTGTTGGTTCATTCTCATCTCTGCATGTGGGTGTTCCTTTAACTGCAATGAAGATCGAGTACAATCAATAGACTTCTTGACTTCTTTTTTGGATGTTTGCACAAGGCCAAGGCTTTGTGCAGGGTCATTATTTGTAGCTTCTTGTCTTTGGCTTCACAGGGGTGTATGTTAGTGAGGTGCTTTTGGTGTTGAAGTTTTGGAATATAATCCAATGGATGGCACTTTGGCATAGAGGTCAGTAGGAGGCTCTTTCTCAGTCTTGCGACTCTCCTATATTTCCTCACAGCTATAGCCATGCTGCCTCTCAATGCTCCGAAAGTGTGGGCTCCTCTCCCACCTCAGTGCTGGCTGTAGATCACAGCTTGGCACTCCCAGGCTGCCCATCACAGCTCTGGAGTAATCTCAGGATTAATGTTTCCTCCCCAATTTGGAGGCAGCAGAAGAAGGGACCTTTGCAGTGGTTGTGATGAGGATCTTTTACTTGTCTCCTGGGAACTTTGCTCCAGAGAGATGCAGATCAGCTATCTTTCAGTGCAATCAGCCCAGGTTGGGGGTCTGTGCTGTGAGCCCAAGCTGGAGGTTCCTTGCCTAGTGATGAGCAGGGAGGTGGGTAGAACTCATGGAAGACGAACTGGCCTCCTGTCCTTGGATCAACTGCTGCTTGTTGGAGATGTGGATAAAGTACTTAGGATTTTTGCTCCTTTGTTAGTCCAAGGGTAGAAGGGGTAGTACCACTGCCTCTGTACTTTGAAGATACTTATATCTTCTGGCACATACTACTACTGATGAGAAGTCTGCTCTCACTCTAATTGTAATCCTCTTAGGTAATCTTTTTTCTTTTCCTTTCTGGGAAATTTCAAGATTTTTCTCTTTATTCTTGATGTTCTCTAGTTTTACAAATTTGTGACTAGGTATGGAGTTACCTTTAATGATCCTAGATCTTTTTGGAGAACAGTTTCAATCTAAGAATTCACATCTTTCAAAAAATTTGAAAATTCCTCAGCAATGATCTTTGAATATTGCTCCTTTATTTCCGTTATTTGCATCTCCTGGAACTTGTAGGGTTTCACAGAGTATAAGTACATATGTTGCATTCTTTGCAGCTATCTTTCATTTCTTTTAATTAATCCTTCATATTTTAAAATCACTTTTTGTTTATCCAGGCTGCATTCTGAGCACATTTCTAAATATTATCTTTCAGTTTACTAATTCTCTATTTAATTTTGACCTGTCTAGAGTTTATCCTATGTGTTAATAAGATTTTTTTTCTTTCTACTGATTTTTCATATACCTATATAAATTTCCATACATGACATTACTGAAGGACAGTTCCATGGGTAGCACTGAACCCACCCAGTTCTCTCCTCTTTCTTACTTGTAATTCTGCAGAATAACTGTAGAATGCATGGGACACGCAGCATCCTGAGATAAGGAGGAGGTGGCCAGAAGAGCCCACACTCTGTCCCTGTTCCCTCTAGAAACAGTATATGCTTCATTGCTTTAGCCCAGCATGTCTTATCACTGCTAGGATGAAAAACTGAGGGTGGACTGCTTTCTAGGGTCCCTCAGCTGTGGTGCAAGGATCCTGTAAAGCAAGCTACTCTGGGTTTTTTAATCCTGGAAGCAATACGGCACCCTCAGAAGAGACTTCTTTTGCCCTGAGCAGATTTCCTGAGCCCTGGGGAACTGGCTTATCATAACTCCTAGGCTTCTGTTGTCCCTTTCTGTCCACCTATAAGTAACAGAACTACTTTATGTAATTTGTGTGTGTGAGAGTTTTCACCTCATCAGACTCATGTACATAGTAAAAGTGCAGCCCAGGATGCTATAGGCTGAAGTGGTCACCAGTGCACAGTGAACCTGCTTCACAAGCACCAGTTCCTCATTCTACATCCCCATACCCATTTCCACTACATTTCCAGTATGTAGGACATCCATCAGTATACGTTATAGTTTTTTTCTCCCCAATGTCAAGATTTTTTAAACGTTTAATTATTGTGGATACATAGTAGGTGTATATATTTATGGAATAAGTGAGATGTTCTGATACAGGCATGCAATGTAAAATAGGTACATCAAGGGGAGTGGGGTATCCACCCTCTCAAGCATTTATTCTTTGAGTTACAAACAATCTAATTATACTGTTTAACTTATTTTAAAATGTACAATTAAGTTATTACTGACTATAGTCACCCTGTTATGCTATCTTATTCATTCTATTATTTTTTTGTACCCATTAACCATCCCTACCTCTCCTTCAATCCCCTACTACTCTTCCCAGCCTCTGGGAACCATCCTTCTGCTCTCTATGTCCATGAGTTCAATTGTTTTGATTTTTAGATCCCACAAATAGTAAGAACTTCTGATGCTTTTCTTTCTGTGTCCGGCTTATTTCACATAACACAATGACTTCTAGTTCCATTCATGTTTTTGCAAATGACTGAATTTTATTCTATTTTATGGCTAAATAGTACTCCAATGTATATATGTACCACATTTTCTTTAGCCACTCATCTGTTGATGGACACTTAGGTTGCTTCCAAATCTTAGCTATTCTAAACTGTGCTGCAACTAACATAGGAGTGCAGATATCTCTTTGATGTCTTTTGAGTATATGCCCAGCAGTGGGATTGCTGGACTATATGGCAGCTTCATTTTTAGTTTTTTCTGATGAACCTCCAAACTGTTATCCATGGTGGTTGTACTAATTTACATTTAGAGTATACAAGGGTTACCTTTTCTCCACATCACTAGCATTTGTTATTGACTGTCTTTTGGATATAAGCCATTTTAACTGGGGTGAGATAATATCTCAGTATAGTTTTCATTTGCATTTCTCTGGTGATTCATGATGTTTAAGCACCATTTCATATGCCTGTTTACCATTTGCATGTCTTTCTTTGAGAAATGTCTATTCAAATCTTTTGCCCATTTTTTTGATTAGATTATTTTAGATTTTTTTTTACTGTAGAGTTGTTTGAGCTCCTTATATACTCTGCTTACTAATCGTTTGCCAGATGGGTAGTTTATAAATATTTTCTCTCATTCTGTGGGTTGTCTCTTCACTTTGTTGTTTGTTTCCTTTGTTGTTAAGTTGGTTTTTAACTTTATGCTATCCTATTTGTCCATTTTGCTTTGGTGGGCTGCGCTTGTAGGGTGTTGCTAAAAAAAATTTTGTCCAGACCAATGTCCTGGAGATTTTCACCAATGTTTCCTTGTAGCAGTTTCACAGTTTGGGGTCTTAGATTTAAGTCTTTAGTCCATTTTGATTTGATTTTTTTATAGAGAGAGATAGGGATCTAGTTTCATTCTTCTGCATTTTGATTTTTTTTATATGGAGAGAGATAGGGGTCTAGTTTCATTTTTCTGCATATGGATATCCAGTTTTTCCAACACCATTTATTGAAGAGACTCTCTTTTCTCCAGTGTATGTTCTTGGCACCTTTGTTAAAAATGAGTTCATTACAGTTATGTGGATATGTTTCTGGGTTCACTATTCTGTTCCATTGGTCTATGTGTCTGTTTTTGTGCCAGTTACATGCTGTTTTGATTACTATAGCTCCATAGTACAATTCAAATCCAGGTAACATTAAAGGTTTTTAAAATTCAATTATTATGCTTTCCATTTCCAAAATTTCATTTTTTTCATATGCATATGTTCTTTATTTTTGTTTTTTTTGTTTTTTTCTTGTCATGAATTATCCCTTCATTTGTATCTTTGAGGAGCCTCAACATATTTAAAAAGACCCTTTGGATCATGCTTTTATTTTCATTCATCTAGGATAAATTGACCTTTCACTTATTGATTTTGTTGGATGTGTTTCTAAGTTTAATTCTCCACATTTTGAAATTTGGATATTTTTTTTTCCTCTAGTTGAAGGGTCTTGTTGATGTTCTCTGGTCTCTGCTCACCCTTCTTTTTCCCAGTAGTTTGACAGGTCAGAACCAAATCTCATACTGGTTGGTCTGAGCTCCTGCCTCTCAGTAATATTGAACATAAAATAAATCAGTTTGCTGCAGCACAAGAAAACTTGGCTCAACATCTGATCAAAACACCATATCCAGAAGCCTTCACAGACTCAGGCTTTACTTAAACCACAGCTCCAGGAAGATACTGATAGTAAAATTTATCAGTCTCCTCTGTGGAATAGAAAAGTTCTATTGTAGTCCCTGAAATCAAACTCAAATCTGGCTTGGTTTTCTTGTCCGACCCTTTAACTCATAGGGGTTGAACTTCCAGCAGATCCTTGGCATCAGCCTTTTCACCACTTTATACTGCTATGCCATTTCTGGTTCATAAAAATTCTCACTTTATTTTAATTTTCTCTCCTATATTTTATCTATCATTGATAATAAGTTTGAATATAAGGAGTAGAGTAAGGAAACCATCATTATTACTATATAAGACAAAATATGACTTTATGAATTTAATTGTTACTTAAAGAAATAAAATAGTATACATAATGCTTCAAAAGCAAAAGCATGTTTGAGAGAGATAAAATTAAAAACATGTACATGATTATTTGACTTTTGCTATCTAGTGGTTAAAAACATCTTAGCAAAAAAAGCAAATATAACTAAGATTCAAAAAGAATGTACTTTATGGCCATTAGCAGAAAAAAATAAGAGTGATAGAAAACAAAAAAATTAAAAGCACGTTTGTACTTCAACATTGTGTGTGTGTGTGTGTGTGTGTGTTCACACATGCACATGCACGCAGAGGGAAAAGGTCTACAAGGAATGTAGTCGGAAGTTTTAATCGGTTGGCCTAAGCTATTACTAAATGGGATTAAAATAAAAAGTGCATAATTAGAGCAAAATATTGTTATCTGTTTTGTTCAAAGATGCATCCCAAGTGCCTGTTCCTGACATAAAGATGTAACAATCAATGAGTATTATGTAGTTAACATAATGTATCTTGCCTTCATTAATTCAGCTGAGAAGGCTCTTGTTTTGGGGTGAACAATTAAAGAAATAAGACTGGCTAGATAGTACAATTAGGTAATTGTTAGTTCATGATCATTCTTATTGTTTGATTATTAGTAGACTCAAGTGATCCTGAAGGGAAATGAAAATAAAATAATAGCTTTAGACAATCTGATTCTGGGAGAGACACAAAAAATGTCATCTATGGCCATCTGCCTGGAAAAGCTGATATGATCTCTCTAGAGGCACTTGCTCTAACAGGGGATGTTTAGCTCCACAAGTTGCCCTCTATCTTAACTGACTCCTCCCTACAATCTAGGAAGGTCCACTAAAGCTCTATTTGCCTTTCCCTTTTACTCTACATGGAGACCTCCTCTGGGTTCTCTGGACAACCAGATAAACATTACTAATGAGAACCCAGAGCTCAATGTCTCCAAAGGCAATGGACCATAGCAAGTCACACCTATACAGTGGGCAGCAATCCTTGTCCCATCTTTCCTAGCTCCCACCATAAGCCATTAAGTCATTCTGGCCAACTTTGTTCCCAATATGGAACACTCTAATGCAAATGACAAAGTTCGGTCAAGGTACAAAGATTGGTAAGAATGACATTGTAGTCTGGTTTGGGATATTTTCATTTTATTTTACTTTTTCAATTAGCAAGCAAAGAAGACCCAGAACATTTTATGATCAACTGGAGTCTGCTCTCACAGAGGTGATACCAGGATTTGGTGAAGGAGCCACATATCAAAGGGTTCCAAAACTGCTGGCTTTTAAACAGGGAACTGTTCCATTTTAAATAGGGAACATCAGACTTTGGGAAGCAGAGTGAAGTGAACTGCATTGGGAAGTAACTATATTGGCTTTTTTTCTTTGAGGGTGTTGGAAGATTCTCTCATCTGTTGTTATCCTGATGGAAGTAATTTTCTCTAACTCTCACTGTTTGCTCATGTCTAACTTGTGCCTCAACCATCTAACTCGTGTATTTCACCCCCCTCTGGGAACCCTTCACTCCAGGAGGGTCTTTGGGGAAATCTCCACTCAAGCAGGATCAATCCAGCCTCCTTTTGGTGGGCCTATATCCAGCCGATAAGAAAGAATGAAAGAACTAAGTCCAGTTTGGGGTTGATCATTTCTTTTTATGTTTTATAAGTTGTTTTATTTTTATTGAAATACTATGTGCACATAGATTGCAAATAAGTTAGTGCTAGAAGGCTGAAAATAAAAACTGTACTATACACTTGTAGGGAATCTATTAGCCCCACACATTGGGTGCCAGAACGTAGGGATCCGTGAGCCTCACGTTGGTCACCAGAATGTAGGGAGCCAGCTGTACATCACCTGTGGGTACCCCAAGTTGGGTGGTGACAAAGTAATGAGAAAAAGACAGATTAAGAGAGATGGAGGGACCAAGGGACCATCACTCTGCTCTGGAGGAAACAGTGAAGGCCCCATGCACTGATCATCCACACTATTTATTGATTACAATCACTTTGATCTATAGGGTAGGGATGGAGTGATGGTGGAGTGAATCAGTGAGCCAGAACTGAATCAGTGAACCGGAACTGGTGTGTCATTCTAAGGACTGATAACAGTGGTGGTTTAGGAATTTCACAAAATAAGAACATGTGGTTATCTTTAGCTTATTATGTATGTGCAGCTGATGGAACATGGACCTTACAAGGAGCCTACAAGTCTGGCTACGTCATAGTGCTACAAAGGGGTTTTACGTAATTGAGCACGATGTTTATAGTAACAGAGCCTAGGTCACCCTCCACCAGAACATGAGGCATGGAGAGGCTTCCTCCTCAGAGGCCTCCTGAGGCCTTCTGCAGTTTGTTTTTCCTTGTTTATAAGTTACTCATAACCAGTTTATGTAGGCACTCTGCAAGTCCTTTCCCCTTTGCTGTTTTACCCAACTTACACTCCCTACTCCATATCTACTACCCATACACCCTCCTCACAGGCAGCCTCCTTCAAATCTCTTAGTTATATATTATGGGCATCTAACTCTATGTTTCCAAATAATAGATGCATAAATTCCTAAGGTTGAGTCATTATTGGGGTTTTTCTGTATGAAGCCACAAAACTTGGTGGTAGGATAAAGGGATGAGTTATAATATTTCTTTAGAGGTTTCTTGGAATTTGTTTTCACTTTCAGTTAGCTCTCCAAGAGTTTCTTTTAAGATGACAGATTTTCTCAGAAATCGGAAAATCAAATTACAAACCTGAAACTGAAAAATTAACAGTACATGCCGGCAAAGAGTTCCATGTCATGCTATGGCAAGCTCTACTATTAAGTTCTCAGATAAACCCATAGCATTATTATTCTGTGAATCAAGAAAACTCATGATGTTCTTGCACGTTCACTTTGCCAAAATATTCAGAAAATAACTTTCAAAAACCAAACCAAACAGCTATGCTTAAAATACTTACAAAAACATTAGTAATAACAAAGTCAAACCAGGGTGTTTTACTGTTGAGCAGCTCTCATACTTCACCAAATTTAATAAATGTTTTATTTTAAAAATTCAGCGTTTCTTCTTGTACTAGGATGAAGATATTGAAGGCTGTAAAGTCAAAAAAGGCCAGGTGTGATGGCTCACATCTATAATCCCAGCACTTTGGGAGGCCGAGGCAGGCAGATCATCTGAGGTCGCAAGTTCGAGACCAGCCTGACCAACATGGAAAAAACCTGACTCAACTAAAAGCACAATTAGTCGGGTATGGTGGCACATGCCTGTAGTCCCAGCTACTCTGGAAGCTGAGGCAGGAGAATCGCTTGAACCCGGGAAGCAAAGGTTGTGGTGAGCTGAAATCTCACCATTGCACTCCATCCTGGGCAACAAGAGTGAAACTCCGTCTCAAAAAAAGAAAAGTAAACAAAATATATAAAATCATAATCAAAATAATCATTCTAACCTCCCATAGAAATGTAAAGTATGTGCCCTGCTTGTCGATTTGTTCTGCTAATTATATATGCAATGCCCTTTATGGATCCTGGAATAAAATGGCATCATTCTCAATATTACATGTACATGTCATGCCAGTAATATTGAGAATGATGCCATTTTATTCCAGGATCCATAAAGGGCATTAGATCCATAAAGTCTCTAATCCATAAATTAGAGACTTTATATTAACAACAGCTATAAGCCTTTTAAAAATTATAAGTCAAGACCCCTTCTACTTACGCTATAACAAGTACCATTTTCAGGAAGGCAGTTACTTCCTAGGTATTTTCAGCTACTTAATTCAGTACAGAAATAATTTATTTGGGAAACAATCATGAAGAGAAATAGGGCAATTTATTACAAGTATTCTATTTATTCCATTTCTTATGAAATCATCAAGATATTGAAGGTGTGGTAACTGTATCAATATATCCTTAAAAAGGAAGTACATCAAATGTTTTAATAGCTTGTTTTAATAGTTTTGTAGAAGGAAATTATTCATGGCTATCAAGTTAAAGCATTGTCGAGGCTCCTCTGATTCAAAACAACAGACAGTCAAAGGGAGAACATGCTTGCATATGAAATGTGATTCATTCGTTCAGACATGGCTCATGATGACAAGGAGCACACCCAAAGGGTGAAGCTCTGCTCCATAGCAAGCCTACCTGTGTGTCTGGACACCTCCCAAAGTGCTTCATGTCCTCATTGCACCCTCAGAGGCAGACAAGAGGACTCCGAAGGGCTCATGTGTCTCCCATGCTGTCTGAAAAGGACTCCCATTTCTCCTGGGGACCAAAAGTAACAACAAAAGTAGCTTTTTATTTGGAGAACACACAACTTTTTCAAAATACACAGCTAAAACGGTCCCTGCTTTAAGTGGTTTTAGCACTTTATAAAGGGACTGCTTTAGATGTGTATTGTGAAAAACTGGACTAGCACTTAAAGCTCGGACAGCTTTAGCTGTGTATTTTCAAAAAGTTGTCTCTCGGTGCCATAGCTAATGAAGTCAAAATGAGGGATCTGTGTCCACTTGAGTTGAGCATTCTTTTCGAAATAAAGGATTCCGTTGTATTGGAATTCTTTAGAACGGATTTTCATTCTTGTCAATCCACTGTCAATTTTCTCTGCTAATTTCTAGGAGAGGTAACAGAGTTCATCCAAAAGCATAGGTGTATGAAAGTCCAGATTGACATGTATACTCAACAAACCAGGCACTGAGCTGGAAAAGGGATCGCTTCCCAGTGGGACTTATGGCCCACAGCAGTCCCTGTGCAGCAATCCACAAACAGAGACAGAAAGAACCCAACACCCAGGGTGAACGGTAGTGTCCAGCAAGCAGGCAACACCGGTGTTGTTTTCACTGCGTTTCTTTTCAGCATTTTTTTCCATCTGTGGAACTGATGGAAGATTTCTTTTTATATAAATTTGAGATCCCGTGTAGGACATGAATGAAACATGGAAAATAGAGAGCAACAAATAACTTGCAAAAAAGTCACAATCAACTTTTTTGGAACTAATCAAAAGCTTGCAGGGACCAGAGGAACACTTCCTTAATGTAATCCAGTTGAGACCGGGCACCGTGGCTCACGCCTTGTAATCCCTGCACTTTGGGCGGCCGAGGCATGTGGATCACGACCTCACAAGATAGAGACCAGCCTGACCAACATGGTGAAACCCCACCTCTACTAAAAATATAAACATTAGCCAGGCGTGGTGCCACGTACCTATAATCCCAGCTACTTGGGAGTCTGAGGCAGAAGAATCACTTGAAAACCTGGGAGGTGGAGGTTGCGGTGAGCCTAGATCACGCCACTGCCTGGGCAACAGAGCGAGACTCCATCTCAAAA
>NW_016108015.1:640758-642472 GCF_001604975.1 Cebus imitator
GTGTTCAGGACAGAGACCCTGGAGGCTGCTCAGAGCCTGGCCAGGGCAGATGTTTAATAAACATCTGCTAAAACAGGCAGGACTTATTTCAACCTTAGAGCTGGCCAGAGAAGTCAGGAAAGGGCGAAAGCAGGGGCACAGCAGAGGTGTCTTCATGCTCGCCCCTGCCCGTCACTGTCTCTCATGCCAGCGCACATGCCAGCCACATGGCGACTCAGGGATCAAAGTCACATTCTCCTGAATTCCACACTTATGGAATGTGTCACATGGCACTGGGGCTCCCGGGGCTCTGCTAAGCTGAGGGTGGCCAGGGAAGACGGAGTCAGCTACGGAGGGCAGGGGCCGGGGCGGCTCCCTGTTGCACGCGGCAGGTGCACAGCAAAAGCTCAGGGTGTCTACCCCAGAGAGAAAAGAAGGCAGGGCGTCCTTTGGCCCAGCAGGGCAAGGACAAAAAAAGTGTGGCTCTTTTGAATTCTGAGAGTCTGAGGAGGGACAGGGAGCCTCACACTCCTCCCTGCATGCCAGCTGCAAGGGTCCTAGGACACGGCACACCTTCAATGCTGGCTGAGTCTGGGGAAATAATGCAGTGAAGACAGCGGAGGTCTGCCTCACAGGGCAGAGAGAATGCAGAACAGAAGGGGCGCGGGGTTCCGGAGCCGGGACGGTGCCTGGAGAGGCCAGCGCTGGGGCGGGGGCCGGTGGGGGGGGCGCTGCACTGTAAGAGCCCGGCTTCTGCTGGGGTGCAGGGGCGGCTGGGGCCGCTGTAAGTGAGGGCAGAGACCAGGAAGCAGGCTCCTGCGATTGCCGGCGGTGGAAGGTTGGGGTCGCAGACCGCTGACACCGGACTCCAGCCTCTCCCCGCGGCTCTCAGCAGGCTCACCGGTTGGCCTCCGTTTCCGACCTCCGTGCCCCAGTAACTCCAGCTAGAGACTCTGACGCCCCCATGGCAACCGGCCCCGGGCTTCCCTCTGCCTGGAAAGCTCACCCCGGGGTCCCCGGAACAGGCACTTTCTCTTAATTTGACCCCCGGGAGCCTTCCTGCCCTCACTCTGCCCCCACAGCCCCATCTGGAACCTGTGGACTGCACTGCGACTGGCCGGAGCTTCCAGATGGAGGTGCCCTTGGTGGGGCCGCCACTCCTGGCACGCAGCAGCCACACCCAACCCCATCCCAGCAGCACCTCCCTCCAGCAGGCGACTCCGTGAGGCTGCCCCTCCCTCACAGGCCGTTGTAAGGAACCATTTGGGTTATCTGCATGATGCTGAGCGCCTGGCAGCCAGAAAGTGCCACACACGTTTAAGTAACTGACAGCAGAGCTGCTCAGGGCTGGCAGGCACCCCACGGGGACCTCGTGCTGTCCCCTGGCTCCCCACTAATGAGGGTCTACTTCGGAGGTCAGAGGACTTAGCCAGAGAACCAGGAAACTGCGCTGGGTAGGAGCGCACCTCCGCAGCCCACCGCGACACGACTGCGGGGGGGCCATTTTCCCTTCAGCCACAAAGCAAACGCTCAGCCTTTGTTCCCAGGATCTGGGGGGGCCTCGGGGCACCTCTTCCCCCATCCGGCCCGAAAACCCACAGGACAGGTTTGGGTCTCCCGAGGCCTCGAAACCTGGGACCCAGCTTTTCTCTCCAAGTGTCTCCCCGCCCGAGCCGCAGGGGCTCGAATCCCACCGACGCGCTGGGCCTATGCCTATCTAATTATTATTATTATT
>NW_016108015.1:645669-646458 GCF_001604975.1 Cebus imitator
CATAGTAAGACCCTGTCACTACAGAAAAAAAAAAAAGTTTTTTTTTAATTAGCCGGGAATGGTGGTGAATGCCTACAGTCCCAGCTACTCAGGAGGCTGAGGGGAGACGATCACTTGAGCCCAAGAGCTCAAGGCTGCAGTGAGCCATGATTACACCACTGCACTCCAGCCTGGGTCACTGAGCAAGAACCTGCCTCAAAAAAAAGAGGAACAGAAAGAAGCAATTACTGTGAATGTCAGGGCTGGGGAATATTTCTGGAGAGAAGGGAGGGGCTGGTATTGTGCCCATCTCCAGCCCCTTCTGGAAGTACAGAGTCTAGTGCGGGAGACAGCAGCACAAGTGGAGATTCAGGCCGCAGCACCAGGAAGTTCCCTTCCACCTTCCCGCCTCCTTGCCCTTTCCTTTGGGGAATGGGAGCATGATTTTCTTTCTTCTTTGCCTTTCTAACTAGACAGAGTTTCTGATGGGAGATTTCATATACAGGATGTATAGCATCAACATCAACAGCCAGCTGGAATTGACGGCTTTGTTGATACCCCAGCCAGGCACATCCCTTATTCCTCTGCTGAGTACATCTGGATGTTGCTGCTATCCAGGATTCTCAGCCACATGCTTGGTGCCAACTCCCAGATTCTGGAAATCCCCTGATATTGTCCCCAAAAGGAGAGAAACTCACTTACAATTCTGCATAGAAATTGTCTCTGTGTGTCTTATTATTTTTTTTTTTTTTTGAGACAGAGTCACTCTGTTGATCAGACTGTAGTCCAATGGTGTGATCTCAGCTCACT
>NW_016108015.1:648110-648976 GCF_001604975.1 Cebus imitator
AAATTTAAAAGTAGGTAAGCTCTTGCTTCATGAGGACAGCATTTCTGTTTGGGATGATGAGAAAGTTTAGAAACAGATGGTGGCGATGGTTGCACAATATTGTGAATCTACCAAACGCCATTGAATTGTACACTTAAAGGTGGTACATTTATCCCAGTTTATTATCTATTTCTACAAACATTCACGAAGGCTGGACCTCTGAAATGTCAAAGTCATGATCCAAGGTGGGGAAGGGTGAGTGGCTTTTGTTCTCCTTTTAGTACTTCTTGGTTTGTACTCAACCTAAAGTCAGCTGGGCTAACATCCAATGCTTGGCAGGGTAGGTGTATTACATGCATTTGCGGGCCGGGTATGGTGGCTCACACATGTAATCCCTGCATTTGGGAGGCTGAGGTGGGCAGATTGCCTAAGCTCAGGAGCTCAAGACCAGCCTGGGCAACATGGTGAAACCCTGTCTCTACTAAAAGCACAAAAATTAGCTAGGTGTGGTAGGGTGCTTGTAGTCCCAGCTACCTGGTAGGCTGAGGCAAGAGAATCACTTGAACCCGGGAGGCAGAGGTTGCAGGCAGTGAGCCAAGACGGAATCACTGCACTGCAGCCCGGGCAACAGAACCAGACTCCAACTCCAAAAATAAAAATAAATAGGACAGGTACGGTGGCTCACGCCTGTAATCCCAGCACTTTAGGAAACTGATATAGGCAGACTACCTGAGGTCAGAAGTTTGCGACCAGCCCAGCCAACATGGTGAAACTCAATCTCTACTAAAAATAAAAAATTTACCCAGTGCTCACGCCTGTAATGCCAGCCACTCGGGAGGCTGAGGCAGGAGAATCACTGGAACCTGATAGGCAGAGGTTGCAGTGAG
>NW_016108016.1:0-4765 GCF_001604975.1 Cebus imitator
AGGACTTAAAAGAGGAAACTGAGGAATGGGGAGCTTATGTAATTCATCCAAGACTATACAGTAGTAAGGAATGGGGCCAGGATTCAAAAAGTCCAAGTTTGGAATCCATGAACTTAGCCAGTATACTGTGTTACTTTTGAGGGGGAGTGAGTAGAAAGTTGGCAGAGGATGACAAATTAAAGGGAGAAGAAGAGAGGTATAGCTGAATGCCGTGAGTGCCGAAAGATCACAGAGCAAAGGCAGAATAATGAGGTAGTAGCAGTTGTTCCCCCTGCCCGCCATCTGTTCCTGACAAATCACAATTGTATCCACTAAGAAAGGACAAGACAGCAGAGACCTCCCTTACTAGCTCTCAACATGCTATGGGCATAGTGGCTTTTGTTAGGCCACCAGAGGTCACTCCATCTTTATCCGATACAGGTAACAGAATCTGAGTGTTGACAACAGGTACCACAGTGTTTTGGACCTTCTTGCCATCATCCCGAAGCTGTTGCTCAGCCTCCTGTCCACTGGTGTGGAGCTGACTGCTGCTGCTGCTGGCTGCCGCTGGTGCTGCCACTGCCAGTCCTAGAGATCAGAGGCAGGGAGGCCTCTATTCTCTCTGCCAAATAGGAGAATGATACCGTTGAAAGACAGACATGGGATCAGGCAGATGCAGGTTCAAATCTCAGCTCTGTTATGGCCAACATTGTGTAGCTCTCATCTAGTCGCAACCTCTCTGAGCCTCAGTTTGCTCACCTGTAAAATGAACCTGCATCATGGGGTTAACTGGCAGAATTAACCAAGATTCTATCTTTCAAATGCTTTGCATAACTCTTCTTATGAATAAAGTCAGAATGTTTCCCCCAGTGCTGGTGCTTGTATTAAGTTAGTTTTCATTTCCTTTTTTTTGGGTGGGGGAGATGGAGATTCACTCACTCTGTCACCTAGGCTGGAGTGCAATGGCATGATCTTGCTCACTGCAACTTCTGCCTCATGGTTTCAAGCGAGTCTCGTGCCTCAGCTTCCCAAATAGCTGGGATTACAGGCACATGCCACCATGCCTGGCTAATTTTTATATTTTTAGTAGAGATGGGGTTTCTCCATGTTGACCAGGCTAGTCTTGAACTCCTCACCTCAGGTGATCAGCCTGCCTCGGCCTCCCAAAATACTGGGATTATAGGCGTGAGCCACTGTGCCTGGCCTGCTCCCCAATTTTTACTCTAACAAAGAAAGAGGTTGGGCAAGGAGCCAACTGTTTTAGTTGCATATCCTCTAAAACCATTTTGAAAAATTGTGTACAGCCTTGCACATTTTTAGGTTGACATTTAAATATTTCAATCTCGGTCGGGCGTGGTGGCTCACGCCTGTAATCCAAGCACTTTGGAGACCAAGGCGGGCGTGTCACCTGAGGTTGGGAGTTCAAGACCAGCCTGACCGACACGGTGAAACTCCATCTTTAAAAAAAAAAAAAGAAAAATTTCAACCTTAAGATTAAATATTACAAAGAATAGAAGTTCCAGCATATTGTAAACATCAACATTTTCAAGTAAGTAACTATTAGATAACTCTTTTAAATTGATTAAATGGAACCTAAACACTATATGGCGGTCAGAATGAGCGCTCTGACCAAGGACACCATATCTGAAAGTGCTTGAGAGGCTGGGTGTGGTGGCTCACACCTGGAATCCCAGCACTTTGGGAGGCCGAGGTGGGTGGGTCGCTTGGGTCCAGGAGTTCAAGACCAGCCCGGGCAACATGGCTCTGCCAAGAGCCCAGGAGCTAGAGCCCAGGTTGCAGTGAGTCGTGATTGTACGACTGCACTCCGGCCTAGGTGACAGAGTGAGACCTCATCTCAAAAAAAAAAAAAAAAAAAACCAAAAGAAAGTGCTTGACCAAACTAAACATATCTTTTTTAAGGTACATGACTGTGAATGAAATAGCAGTAGAGACCCAGAAAGAAAAGGTAGTAAGCAGTTGCCATGAGGTAGTTGCATCAGATGAAAGAGGAGATCAAGAGGAATTCAGGAGAATAGAGAGAGAAGCCACCAGTAGATGCAAAAGGAAGAAGTAGAGGCAAGGACAGATGAACTATGTTAGGACACTGAAGGAGTGGTTTTGGCAGGGAGCAATGGATGAGCACCTGTGGGTGGGGGTGGGGAATGATGATGGATGGCAATTGCTGTTCAGACACAAGAGCTGTTACTCTATCTTGATTGGCAAGGAACCAGCATTGAGTTCCACACAACTTAGTTGTTCAGCCAGAGACGGTAGTCACATTGCTTCTTCCTCAGTGCCTCTGTGGTCACATTGCCTCTTCCTCCTCTGTCTGTATCAAATCTCCCTCTGCCTCCTTCTTACAAGGATACTGTGATTGTATTTAGAACCCACTTGGGTAATTCAGGATAAACTCTCCATCTCAAGATCCTTAACTTAATTACATCTTTTGCCGTAGAAGGTAATATTCTTATACCACTGGTGTACTACAGTAAAATTCTGGCACTAGCCACTTGAAGTTAGCACAGAACCCACAAATTATAGGTCATGGTCCCCAGTAAGTCTGCCCTCATTTCAGATGCCAGCCACACATTAGGCATCCCTAGGCCACCCACATTTCTGACCAACTGGCTACAAATTCAAGGGTTCCCATACCCACTCAGATTTGATAATTCACTAAAATGACTCACAGAACTCAGGAAAGTGATATACTTACAAACACAGTTTTATTATAAAGGGTACAAGTCAGGACCAGCCAAATAAGGAGACAGGGCAAGGTCTGGGAGAGTTTCAAGTGCAGAGCTTTGAGAAGTGCCTTCTCCCTGTGGAATCAGGGCATATCAGCCTCATGACACATTGATATGTTTACCAAGCAGGAAACTCCACCAAGCCTTTTTTTTTTTTGAGACTGAATCTCACTCTGTCACCAGGCTGGAGAGCAGTTGTATGATTTTGGCTCACTGCAACCTCTGCCTCTTGGGTTCAAGTGATTCTCCTGCCTCAGCTTCCTGAGGGACTACAGGTGTGTGCCACCATGCCTGGCTAATTTTTTTTTTTTTTATAGATGGGGTTTTACCATGTTGGCCAGGATGATCTTGATCTCCTGATCTCGTTATCCGCCCACCTCAGCCTCCCAAAGTGCTGGAATTACAGGCGTGAGCAACTGCACCTGTCCTGTCCAGAGTTTGATTGGGGCTTCATTATGTAAGCATGAATGATTGAATCATTGTCCATTGGCTGGCTATCAATCGTTGGTTGAACTCAATGTCCTATACCCCCTTCCTTCCATGGAAGTCAGTACTGTGAAGTGGCATCTCCCTGTGATTTTAATTTGCATTTCTCTAATAACTAATGATGAATGATGTTGAACACCTTTTGATGTGCTTATTGGCCATTGGCATACTTTCTTTGTACAAATGTCCATTCAAATTCTCTTTTTTTTTTTAAATTGAGACGGGGTTTCATCATGTTGGTCAGACTGGTCTCTAACTCCTGACCTCAGGTAATCCACCTGCCTCGGCCTCCCAAAGTGCTGGGATTACAGGCATGAGCCACTGCTCCTGGCCTGTTTGTTTTTTAAGAGATAGGGTCTCACTGTGTTACCCAGGCTGCAGTATGGCAGCATGATCATAGACCATTGCAGCTTTCAACTCCTGGGCTCAAGGGCTCCTCCTGTCTCAGCTTCCAAACAAGCCAAGACTACAAGCACATGTCACCATGTGTGGCTAATTTTTAAATTGTTTGTAGAGATGAGGTCTTGCTATGTTGCCCAGGCTTGTCTCAAACTCCTGGACTCAAGCAGCCCTCCCACCTTGGCCTCCCAAAGCCTTTGCCCAATTTTAAATTGAGCTATGTGTCTTTTTATTATTGAGTTGTAAAAGTACTTTACATATTCTGAACAAGTCCCTTCTCAGATACATGATTTTGCTTTTGAGATATCCCCAACTTATTTACTTTTTCTTTTCTTTTTTTTTTTTCCTTTTTAAGACAGTATCTCTCTGTTGCCCAGGCTGGAGTGCAATGGTACGATCTCAGCTCACTGCAACCTCTGCCTCCCAGGTTCAAGCAATTCTTCTGCATCTGCCTCCCAAGTAGCTGGGATTACAGGCATGTGCCACCATAGCTGGCTAATTTTTTGTATTTTTAGTAGAGATGGGGTTTCACCATGTCGGCCAGCCTGGTCTCAAACTCCTGACCTTAGGCGATCCACCTGCCTCAGCCTCTCAAATTGCTGGGACTATAGGCGTGAGCCATCACACCCGGCCTCATTTTTCTGTTTTTTTATTTTCCACCCTGACGTCCCACCACTGCCCCCCCCCACTTTTTTTTTTTTTTTTTTTTTTTTGGCAGAGTCTTGCTCTGTTACACAGGCTGGAGTGCAGTGACTTGATCTTGGCTCACTGCAAGCTCTACTTCCTGGCTTCAAGCGATTCTCCTGCCTCAGCCTCCTGAGGAGCTGGGACTCCAGGCGCGTGTCACTATACCCAGCTAATTTTTGTATTTTTAGTAGAGATGGGGTTTCATTATGTTATCCAGAATGGTCTTGATCTTCTGACCTTGTGATCTGCCTGCCTTGGCCTCCCAAAGTGCTGGAATTACAGGCATGAGCCACCATGCCCAGCGTCTTCTAGGAGTTTTATAGTTTTAGTTCTTACATTTAGGTCTATTATCCATTTTGAGCTAATTTTCATGTATAATGTAAAGTAGGATAGACAGAGTCTCTTTCTGTCACCTAGGCTTGAGTGCAGTGGCATGATCTTGGCTCACTGCAACCTCTGTCTCCCAGGTT
>NW_016108016.1:5455-28352 GCF_001604975.1 Cebus imitator
ACCTGTTATCAATAAGGATGAAACCAGTAAAAGGAAACTTTTTTATTAGAGTAGCATTAGTTTGAGTCCTTTGGCTTTTTTTTTTTTTTTTTGAATTTTGCTCTTGTCACCCAGGCTGGAGTGCAATGGCACGATCTTGGCTCACTGCAACCTCCGCCTTGCAGGTTCAGGCAATTCTCCTGCCTCAGCCTCCTGAGTAGCTGGGATTACAGGCATGTGCCACCATGCCCAGCTAATTTTTGTAGTTTTAGTAGAGATGAGGTTTCACCATGTTGGTCAGGCTGGTCTCGAACTCCTGACCTCGTGATCCACCCGTCTCAGCCTCCCAAAGTGCTGGGATTACAGGCATGAGCCACCACACCTGGCCATAAGAAGCCAGATAGTCTTGATCATACCTTGCCACAAGAAAAGTCTGATCATGACACCTCCAGTAGACACTTGTTGCTGTCAAACACTTGACATCATTGTTAAAGTCCTTAACAATCTCACACTGAGTCCAATAAGACTCCAGTGTCCCAGGATTGAGAAACTTATTGGCCAAGCCCTGTTCATTGGCTCCCGCACTAGATGAGAGGGGGTGGAAGGAAAATACATTCTCTCTTCAACTTTAGTAATTCAAACAGGACTTCCACATCCTATTGAGATCCATAAAATAGGACTTTTCCCAAAGAAAGAAGAGGGCTCAGACATGACATGGCCAAAAAACAAGGTGTGTCAGGGAAATGAATAATAAAAACAGTAGCCAGGATTTATTGAGGGCTATCTATATACAAGTTTTATATGTGTTAATTCACTTCATGCTCACATCAGCCCTATGGGGTATAAGCCATTATTATCCTAAGTGATAGGCTAAATAATGGGCCCCAAAGAGATCTACCTCCTAATCCTTGAAACCTGTGAATATTACCTTATATGGCAAAAGGATGAATGCTATGTATTGTATAATAAAGAATTTGACTGACCTTTCTTCCTACAATGTGAATTATATGTCAACAAGCTGTTAGAAAAGCTTATTTATACGTAGTGGAATTGCTTTGGAGGATAAATCTGACTTCATCATGAAGGTGGATTTGTGACCACCAGCAGTTTCAGATTCACATAATCACTTTTTTTTTTTTTGAGACAGAGTTTCTCTCTGTCACCCAGGCTGGAATGCAGTTGTGTGATCTCGGCTTACTGCAACCTCCACCTCCTGGATTCAAGTGATTCTCCTGCCTCAGCCTCCTGAGTAGCTAGCTGGGAGTACAGGCGAGTGCCACCCTGCCTGGCTAGATTTTTGTATTTTTAGTAAAGACGGGGTTTCACCACGTTGGCCAGGCTGGTCCTGAACTCCTGACCTCAAATAATCCACCTGCCTTGGCCTCCCAAAGTGTTGGGATTACAGGCGTGAGCCACGCTGTCTGGCTCTCTCTTTTTTTTTTTTTGAGGCAGATTCTCGCTCTGTTGCCCAGGCTAGAATGCAATGGTGTGATCTCAGCTCACTGAAACTTCCGTCTCCCAGGTTCAAGTGATTCTCCTACCTCAGCCTCCAGAGTACTTGGGATTACAGGTGCCCAGTGCCATGCCTGGCTAATTTTTTGTTTCTTTAGTAGAGGAGTTTCACCATGCTGGCCAGGCTGGTCTCAAATTCCTGACCTTGTGATCTGCCCGCCTTGGCCTCCCAAAGTGCTGAGATTACAAGCATGAAACACTGCGCCCAGACTTTTTTTTTTTTTTTTTTTAACCAGAAGACAAGCAATAGCTTCCTTCAAACTCTGCTTTGAAAAGTCTCAGGAAAAATGCTAATTAACCTGCCTTGGGTTTCGCTCCTGTCCCTGTGGCCCAGGGAAAGCATAGGCTTGTGATCAGAAGGGAGGGAGGAGTTTGGGAGGACAAAAACAAAGGATGTCACTGCATTAGGGAATTCCTTTGGAGTAAATAACAGAAATTGCCTAGAAAATTTTGGCAGAATCCAAGAGGGAATAGAGGAGCCTGGATTTCAAGCATCTACCACCGAGCAGCAGGAGTACACAGTTGGCTCAGGCAGCTTTGTTTGCTTCGAGGAGTTTCATTGGAGATACAACATTTAAGGGATTAATTAAGGTCGTGGCTTACGGCCTTAATAGTTTACAGGGCTGCGAGACAAATTCAGATCCAGTGCTCTGCTCAACAAAACATTTATAAGGAAGGAATTCAAAGCCATGAACATTATACGCATATGTACACTCAGGAGGACAGATAGATAGAAAATGTTGGATAGATAGGTAATGTTTGATAGATAAATATGCAAACTATTTACAGTAGTTACTTTTGAAATGAACTTAAGGGACACTTTCATTTTTTACTTTATGCTTGTATTGTTTAAATATTTTGCAATATTTTATAAATTAAAAAATAAAGGTTATCTAAAAACAGAGACTGTGTGAAAAAGAAATAGATTTTTCATTGTTGTCCTTATGTTCCCTAGGACTCATCTTTGTCACTCACTATCAAAAGTAGATTGGTGTAGGCCAGGCGCGGTGGCTCAGGCCTGTAATCCCAGCACTTTGGGAGGCTGAGGCACGCAGATCACTTGAGGCCAGGAGTTCGAGACCAGCCTGGTCAACATGGCGAAACCCTGTCTCTACTAAAAATATAAAAATTAACCAGGCGGCACACGTCTATAATCCCAGCTACTACAACCTCCGCCTCCCGGGTTCAAGTGGTTCTCCTGCTTCAGCCTCCTGAGTAGCTGGGATTATAGGTGCCAGCCACCAAGGCTGGCTAATTTTTGCATTTTTAATAGAGACGAGGTCTCACCATGTTGGCCAGGTTGGTCTCGAACTCCTGACCCGGATTTGCCCACCCTGGCCTCCCGAAGTGCTGGGATTACAGGTGTAAATCATCAGGCCCGGCCTTAGTCTTAAAACTTAGTCTCTGAATGCCTTTCTTAAAGCTTAGTCTCTGAATGTGTTTGAGTCTCCCAATCATATACATGCCTAACTGAGTTGAAGCGGGGGATAAAATGAAGTCGCATGTGAGGATTCAGCATGTCATGGCTCTGGTACCAGTGGCTCCGGCAGTGGCATCCTGTTCCCCAGATCCTGGCTAAGGTAATGTGTTCCTGGAGCCAACAGCTGGAACAATGGCTTCCTAATTTCCTAGTTTTCTGATGTGGCAGAGGCAACAGTTTCCTTGGTGAGAACTTACACCTGTCTTAAACCAACCTTCATTCAGTAACTCGGCCTCAGTATAGATTGTTAAAATGTGTAAGCCTTGTTTGCAGTAGGCTTTGTGAGGTATACTAGTACTAATCCAAAGTCAATGTCCCTTACAGGAGTGGTCTTGAGAGTTACAGGTAAAGGGACACAACATATATGCTGGGTCCACAGCACTCTAACCCTTTTTCTTTTATTTAGGGAATTCCATCAGGTGATGAGTCAGAGATACAGGGCCTACCATCCCCTACAGAAGCTGAAAGTGCTAGGTACTCTTTTTTCCACCTGCCTTGCAGCTACAGCACTGGCATGTGGACTGGGCTCTGCCAGTCGGGCACATCTGCCTCAAAGCTTGCTAGAAAAGTTGGTTTCAAGAGATTCACTTCCTGGAAAAGCAGTGACTGCAGGGTAGTGATCAGTCCAGTATCTGCTGGTCATGGTATCATTGGCACAAGCAGTATATCTGGAGCTCTTTAATCATGGCAGTGGTGTCTTGTCATCAGACCAGTTCTGCAACTTGGTTTTGGCTCTTCCTCATTATGTAGCTCAGAATGTGGTTCTTCAGCCCTCCCATTTATTTTATAAGCTACTTAATATCCTTTTTATGTTGTTTTTTTGAGACAGGGTCTTGCTCTGTTGTTAGGATTATACTACACACAACTTCAAGCACCTTCACATCCAAAATTACATCTAGTTACTGCATCCAGCTCTGAGTACAGGATCTTTAGGGAAGTCCAGTATTTCCAATCAGCTCCAGATCTTAAAACCCATGGTTAAAATTACATATTTACTAGCAACATACTTTTAGTCCATTTTGCGTTGCTATAACAGAACACCACCGACTGGGTAGTTTATAAAGAAAAGAAATGTATTTTTCACAGTTCTGGAGGCAGATAAATCCAAGATCAAGGTGCTGGTGTCTGTTGATGGCCTTCTTGCTGAGTCATTCATGGTGGAATATGGAAGGGCAAGAGAGTGCGAGACACCAAGAGATTGAACTCAAAACCTCAAGTCCTTTCATGACCCCAGTTACTGAGCCACCACTGAGGACTCAGCAGCTTTCCCTTTGGGCCCCCTTGCTTCCTGATGCTCTATACCCCACCTTTTGCTCACTTCCTCCCACTTCTTCCACTGCTACCTTCTGTAGGCAGTTTCCGCTAAGGAAAAGGAACTGTATGGTATGTTTACTATTCAGAACATCTACTCTTTTGACCTCTTTGCTGGATGCAACTATGGGTGATAACCTGCTTCCTGCTGGCACTGAGGATTATATCCATATAAGAATTTAACAGGGCCGGGCGTGGTGGCTCACGCCTATAATCCCAGCACTTTGGGAGGCCGAGGCGGGTGGATCACGAGGTTAAGAGATGGAGACCATCCTGGTCAACATGGTGAAACTCCATCTCTACTAGAAATACAAAAATTAGCTGGGCATGGTGGTGCGCACTTGTAGTCCCAGCTACTCGGGAGACTGAGGCAGGAGAATTGCTTGAACCCAGGAGGCGGAGGTTGTAGTGAGCTGAGATCGTGCCATTGTACTCCAGCCTGGGTAAGAAGAGCGAAACTCTGTCTCGAAATAAATAAATAAATAAAAGAATTTAACAGAGAAATGGCAGGAAGACTCTTACTACTGTCCAAGGAATTGCTGATGACCACCATAAAAAGAAACTAGGCCAGCTGTGGTGGCTCATACCTGTAATCCCAGCACTTTGGGAGGCCAAGGTGGGTGGATTGCCTGAGGTCAGGAGTTGGTTATCAGCCTGGCCAACATGCTGAAACCCCATCTCTACTAAAAATACAAAAACTGGCTGGGCATGATGGTGCACTCCTGTTGTCCCAGCTACTAGGGGGGCTGAGGCAGGAGAATTGCTTGAACCTGGGAGATGGAGGTTGCAGTGAACAGAGATATTGTGCCACTGCACTCCAGCCTGGGTGACAAAGTGAGACTCTGTTTCAAAAAAGAAAAGAAAAGAAAAGAAACTAGTTAAGGTGCTTAAGAAGAAATTTGCCTGAAATCAAGCTTCCAGAATGTGGAGAACTAATTCAGCTACAGAGTGAGCAGAGCAAGAACCTATGCCGGTTCCTTGCAGAGATTGCACTGGCTAAGGACAATCAGCTGAAGGTTCATGGGTTTTACGTGTTTGTGGCTCACTGAAGCTTAAGTAAGGATTTCCTTGCAATGAGCAGAATTGCCCTTCTGTCTTTGTCACAAGTTTAAACACCTCACATTGTGTATGAAGTAACCGTTTGGAGTCTGCTCTTAGCTTGGATGAGTGTAACTCCTTCATATAATAAACTGAAAAGAGCCACACAGACAAAAAAGAAAAGTCCCTTCATAACTGGCATTAATCCATTCATGAGGGTGGAGTCTTCATGACATAAACATCTGTTAGGCCCCATTTTCCAAAATTATTGCACTGGGAATTAAGTTTTCAACACATGTTCTTTGGGGAACATATTTAAACCATAGCATGTAGGATATGTACAGCAGTAGAGGAAAAGAGGATGATCTTTTCACGGGCTTGTGATCCTCCAAAATTTCTCTGTCAAAATCCTAACCCTTAGGGTCTTAGAATGTGACTACATTTGGATGTATGGCCTTTAAGGGGGTAATTAAGGCAAAATGAGCTCATTATGGTGAGCCATAGCTCGATATGTATCTTTTTTTTCTTTTTTTTTTTGAGAAGTAGTCTAGCTTTGTTGCCCAGGCTGGAGTGCAGTGGCGCGATCTCAGCTCACTGCAAACTCTGCCTCCTGGATTCAACTGATTCTCCTGCTTTTGCCCCCAAGTAGCTGGAATTACAGGCACCTGCCACCACGCCCAGCTAATTTTTGTATTTTTAGTAGAGATGCGGTTTCACTGTGTTGATCAGGCTGGTCTTGAACTCCTGACCTCGTGATCTGCCTGCCTCGGCCTCCCAAAGTGCTGGGATTACACGCATGAGTCACCATGCCCAGCCTTGACTGGTGTCTTTATAAAAAGAGGACCAGGCCAGGCTCAGGGGCTCACACTTATCATCCCAGCACTTTAGGAGGCCAACGTGGGCGGATCACCTGAGGTTAGGAGTTCAAGACCAGCCTTGTCAACATGGCGAAACCCCATCTCTACTAAAACTACAAAAATTAGCCGGGTATGGTGGCTGGTGCCTGTAATTCCAGCTACTTGGGAGGCTGAGGCAGGAGAATCACTTGAATCCGTGAGGTGGAGGTTGTAGTGAGCCAAGATTGCACCTAGACAACAAGAGCAAAACTCTTGTTTCAAAAAAAAAAAAAAAAAGAGAACCAGCCTAGGCCACATGGTGAGACCTTCATCTCTATAAAAATTTAGCTGTGCATGGTAGCACACACCTGTAGTCCCAACTAGTCTGGAGGCTGAGGTGGGAGGATTGCTTGAGCCAGGCAGGCTGAGGCTGCCATGAGCCGTGATCACATCACTGCACTCCAGCCTGGGTGACAGACTGAGACCCTGTCTCAATTAAAAAAAAAAAAAAGAAAAAAGAAGAAAAGAAAAGGGAATTTAGACACAGACACATCCAGAGGGGAAATATTGGGAGAAGATGATCATCTACAAGGGAAGGGAGATGCAGAAGAAAACATTCCTGCCAATACCTTGGTCTTGGATTTCTAGCTTCCAGAATGGTGAGAAATTAATTTCTGCCGTTTAAGCCACCCAGTCTGTAACATTTTGTTATGGTAGGCCTAGCAAACTAATACAGACCTCAATTAAAACTCTCATTTAGGCCGGGTGCGGTGGCTCATGCCTGTAAGCCCAGCACTTCAGGAGGCCAAGGTGGGCAGATCACCTGAGGTGGGGAGTTCGAGACCAGCCTGACCAACATGAAGAAACCCTGCCTCTGCTAAAAATACAAAATTAGCCAGGCATGGTGGCACATGCCTGTAATCCCAGCTACTCGGGAGACTGAGGCAGGAGAATTGCTTGAACCCTGGAGGTGGAGGTGGCAGTGAGCAGAGATCACAGCATTGCAGTCCAGGGTATAGACCCCATACCCTGCTGGTTAAAGAGAATACAGTAATTTGGCAAATTTCTTGGAGATCATTCATTAATGCATTTTTTTGAGCAAGGTCTCCACACTTAGAGCTCCATGGGGCAGCATTCACATGATAGTCTATGTAAACAGGGCCTCCTTCAGTCGTGCACTGAATTACCTGTGCAGCTCCATATGCCAGTCAGTTCCATCCAGTGGGTAAATTCCTTGGTTACAGAATCTGGTCATCCTGGGTTATGACCAGTAGGAGATTTTCCTTGTCCAGGGTCTCTTAGAGCAGGGGTCCCCAGTCCCCACGCCACAGCCTGGTTCCAGTCTGTGGACTGTTAAGAACCAGGCCACACAGCAGGAGGTGAGTAGTGGCCAAGCCAGCGAACCGTCATCTATATATACAGTCACTCGAATTAATTCACGTTACTGTCTGAGCTTCATCTCCTGTCAGATTGCCAGCGGCACTAGATTCTCATAGGAGTGCAAACCCTGTTGTAAACTACTAAAAGTACAAAATTCTCCTTATGAGATTCTAATGCCTGATGATCTGTCACTGTCTTCCATCATCCCCAGATGGGATTATTTAGTTGCAGGGAAACAAGCCCATGGCTCCCACTGATTCTACATTAGGGTGAGTTGTATAATTATTTTATTACATGATACAATGTAGTAATAATAGAAATGAAATGCATAATAAATATCATGCACTTGAATTATCCAGAAACTACCATCCCCAGCCACTGTCTGTGGAAACATTGTCTTCCACGAAGCCAGTCCCTGATGCCAAAAAGGTTGGGTACTGCTGCCTTAGAGGTACTCCTTGAGAGGAGGATTGGAGAGGATTCCTTCTTAGGAAGCTGTTCTGTTTTAGTGTCACTTATTCTATTGGTGAGGTATTGGAGACTGGTGATGGCTTGAGGGATTGCACAATCAAGAGCCGCTGCATTTTTCTTCCTGGTCAACAATTTTTTTTTTTTGAGATGGAGTTTCTCTCTGTTGCCCGGGCTGGAGTGCAATGGTGCTATCTCGGCTCACTGCAACCTCCACCTCCCAGGTTCAAGCAATTCTCCTGTCTCAGCCTCCCAAGTAGCTTGGATTACAGGCACCTGCCACCACGCCTGGCTAGTTTTTGTGTTTTTAGTAGTTTTTACTAGAGACAGGGCTTCACCATATTGGCCCAGCTGGTCTTGAACTCCTGATCTTGGGATCTGCCCACCTCTGCCTCCCAAAGTGCTGGGATTACAGGCATAAGCTATCGTGCCCGGCCCTGGTCAACAATTTTTTAAGGCTTAGTTGGCTGCTTTTTAACTTCATTTTGGGTTAACCATATTGTTTTGGTTATCTATGGCTGCATAATGAATGCTCCTAAAACTTAGTGACTTAAAACAATGACAAGAGCTACTATCTCTCACAATTCTTCAGGTTACCTGCTTAGCTGGGCTGTGCTCCCCTTCATGGCATTGGCTGGGGTTTCAGTAATTCTAGGCTTGAATGGACTGGACTATCCAAAGATGGCTCATGTACCTGGCTAGCAGTTGGCTGGGAGCTCAGCTGGGGTTGTTGACCATAGTGCGTCCGTAATCCTTCGCTTGGCCTCTTCAGATGGTGTGGTCTTCAGAGCAGGGCAGTGGGTTCCAAGAGGGAGTGTTCCAAGTGCACGAAGAGGATGTTGCAGATCGCTTAAGGCCCAGCATAAAAGTTAACACATCAATCTCCCCACGTTCTTTTGGTCAAAGCAAGTAACTGGGCCAGCCCAGATTCAAGGGGAGGAGAAATACATTCATCTCTCAATGGGAACAGTGGCAAGAAAGTTGCAGCCAGCCTGGGCAGCATGATGAAACCCCGTATCTAAAAAAAGTACAAAAATTAGCCGTGTGGTGGCACGTGCCTGTAGTCCCAGCTACTCGGGAGGCTATGTGGGAAAATCCCTTGAGCCCGGGAGGTGGAGGTTGCAGGGAGCCAAGATCATGCTTCTGCACTCCAGCCTGGGCGACAGAGAGAAGAGGCAAAATTTGGTGCCAGATTACTTGAGCTCGAAGCCAAGCTCTGCACCCATTAGCTAGAATTACTTAATCCCTCTATATGATAGGATTCATAAATTAATATATGTAAAATACTTGGTACAGCCACTGACACAAAGTATATACTGTCTGAGTCCTTGCTTTTTTTTTTTTTTGAGACGAAGTCTTGCTCTGCCACCCAGGCTGGAGTGCAGTGGTGTGATTTCGGTTCACTGCAACCTCCACCTCCTGGGTTCAAGTGATTCTCCTGCCTCAGCCTCCAGAGTAGCTGGGATTACAGGCACCGCCATTATGCCTGGCTAATTTTTGTATTTTTGTAAAGAGGGGTTTCACCATGTTGGCCAGGCTGGTCTTGAACTCCTGACCTTAGGTGATCACCTGCCTCAGCCTCCTAAAGTGCTGGAATTACAGGCGTGAGCCACCGCACCTGGCCTAGTGCTTGCTATTGTTAAGGAGGAACTTAAATGACCTTTAGGTGGAAAAAATATCAGATAAGCAGCTCTATGGTCTGGAAAAAGAAGCTTCTCTTTTTGAAGGTGAGATAGATTATATTTCAAGTTCATTCCGATGACAGAATATCTATGGAATTAAAGTGAATAGGTGGACAAGAATGAGAGTACATCAGGCACAACAGTATGAATTTTCTGCAGCTAAATGGTCCTTAGTTCTTTAATTAAAATGTTCAAACAAATGAAAAAATATTATCAAGCTCTTCCTGTGAGAATATAGAGTTAATAGTTAACAAAAATCATTGCAATTTAGCTGGGTGTGGTGACACATGCCTGTAGTCCCAGCTAATCAGGAGGATGAGGCAGAAGGATCCCTTGAACCCAGGAGTTTGAGTCCAGTGTAGGCAACATAGTAAGACCCTGCCTTTACAATAAATGAAAAATAAAATAAGGCCAGGCATGGTGGCTCACGCCTGTAATCCTAGCACTTGGGGAGGCTGAGGCAGAAGGATTGCTTGAGCCCAGAAGTTCTAGACTAGGCTGGGCAACACAGGGAGGCCCTGACTCTATTAAAAAAAAAAAAATTAGCTAGGTGTATGGTGGTGTGCATATGAGGTTCCAGCTACCCAGGAGGCTGAGGTGGGAGACAGAGCAAGACCTTATCTCAAAAAATAAATAAAATAATTGCAATTGAACTTGACATACACTCATTTTTTAAAACGCATACAAGCCCAGAATCTCATGCAAGGAAAGATTATTAGGCTTAATTTATTTGAGGACACTAAGATGCTGACTGTTAAACGTGCGCTCTGAATGAAAAGACCCCCCCAAACAGGCTTTGTGTGAGCAACATGGCTGTTTATTCACCTGGGTGTGGGCTGAGTCCGAAAAGAGTCAGCAGAGGGCGGTGAGGTAGGAGTTGGTTTTATAGGTTTGGAGTAGGCAGTGGAAAGTTACAGAAGTTATAGTTCAGGGTGGTTTTTGCAAGCTAGGAGGGGGTCGTAGGGTCTGGAGTCACAAGGTTGACCAAGGTTGGTTACAAAGTCCCATTGCCTTATCAACTGAGGTGGGAATAAGGAACAATAGAAAAATGTCTCAAGTTAAGTAGGGACCTCAGGGGTTGATCATTCTTCCCTTTTTCGTGGTCTTCCAGTTACTTCAGATTTTCTAATTCTGAGAGGCCATCCAGAGGTGTACGTGAGGGTCAAGGGGGTCACCATGGCTCGACTTAGGGTATGGCCTATGGTGCAGCCAGTTCAAAAAACCTTGCACTGACAAGTTTTATATTTAGACGGAGTCTTGCTCTATTGCTCAGGCTGGAGTGCAGTGGCCCAATATTAGCTCACTGTAACCTCCACCTCCCAGGTTCAAGTGATTCTCCTACCTCAGCTTCCCGAGTAACTGGGATTACAGGCATGCACCACCACACCCAGCTAATTTTTGCATTTTTAGTAGAAATGGGGTTTCATCGTGTTGGCCAGGATGGTCTTGATCTCCTGATCTCATGATCCGCCCGCCTCGGCCTCTCAAAGTGCTGGGATTACAGGTGTGAGCCACCAAGCCTGGCTATTTTTAAAATTATTATTATTTGTTCTTTTTTTTTCTTTTATTTATTTATTTTTTTATAGAGATGAGGTTTCACCATGTTGGCCAAGCTGGTCTTGAACTCCTGGCCTCAAGTGATCCACCCACCTCAACCTCCCAAAGTGCTGGGATTACAGGCATGAGCCACTGCACCTGGCCTTATTTGTTCTTGAGAAGGAGTCTCGCTCTGTCACCCAGGCTGGAGTGCAATGGCACAATCTCGGCTCACTGCAACCTCCGCCTCCTGAGTTCAAGTGATTCTCCTGCCTCAGCCTCCTGAGTAGCTGGGACTACAGGTGTGTGCCACCATGCCCAGCTGATTTTTTTGTACTTTTAGTAGAGACAAGGTTTCACCATGTTAGCCAGGATGGTCTTGATCTCCTGACCTCATGATCCACCTTCCTTGGCTCCCAAAGTGCTGGGATTGCAGGCATGAGCCACTGTGCCCCGCCTTTATTATTTTTTATACAGTTAGGGTCTCGCCGTGTTGCCCAGACTGATCTTGAACTCCCAGGCTCAGGCAATTCTCCTAACTCAGCCTCCCAGTGCTGGGATTACTGGAGCTTCTTTTGTGTTCTCTTTTGCATGTAACTTGCATGCAACTTGCATGCAAAGACTTTAGTAGAGTTCTTTTTTGGGGTTGTTTTGGTTTATTTATTTATTTATTTTGCTTCTTTAACCACAAGCTTGAAAAACAGTTTACACTTGCCCAAATATGGAATAGAACTTATTTAATTAATTAGTTAATTTTTTTGAGACGGAGTCTCGCTTTATCACCAGGCTGGAGTGCAGTGGCGCCATCTTGGCTCACTGCAACCTCTGCCACCTGGGTTCAAGTGGTTCTCCTGCCTCAACCTCTTGAGTAGCTGGGACTACAGGCTACTACACCAAGCCCTGCTCATTTTTGTAGTTTTAGTAGAGATGGGGTTATGCCATGTCAGCCAGGACGGTCCTTGATCTCCTGACCTCGTAATTTGCCCGCCTCGGTCTCCTAAAGTGCTGAGATTACAGGCCTGAGCCACCTCGCCCAGCTGTGTCTTCTTTCAAGATATAATCAAGACAAAGTTTCAGGCTGGGTGTAGTGGCTCACACCTCTAATCCCAACACTTTGGGAGGATTGCTTGAGGCCAGGAGTTTGAGACCAGCCCAGCTAACATAGCAAGACTCCTTCTCTCTCTCTTTTTTTTTTTTTTTTACATTCATTTGCTTAACTTTCATCCGTGAAAATCTTTATCCTTCTCTTATTAAATAAAAATGTTATTAACAACAACAGCGAAAAGACAGAGCTTCAACAAATTTTTAGAGGCTAAGCACCGTGGCTTATGCCTGTAATTTTAACACTTTGGGAAATGTGACCCAAACTACCCAAGGGGTTCACCTTGCCTGCTGCCTAGATAGAGCCCACTCATCAAGACAGGGGTATTGCCATAGAGAAGGAGTAATTTATGCAAAGCCGGTTGTGAGGGAGACTAGACTTTTATTATTATTCAAATCAGCTTCCCCTCGCATTTGGGGAGCAGAGTTTTTAAGGATACCTTGGCAGGTTGGCGGAAGCCAGTGAGCCAGGGGTGCTAATTGGTCAGGGATGAATTTGTAGAGAGTGGAAGCTCTCTTCTTGTGTTGACTCAGTTCCTGGGTGAGGGGGGGGTGGGCACAAGATCAGATGAGCCAGTTTATTGATCTGGGTGGTGCCAGCCGATCCACCATTTGCAGGGTCTGCAAAATATCTCAAGCACTGATCTTAGGAGCAGTTTAGGGAGCGTCAGAATCTTGTAGCCTCCAGCTGCATGACTCCTAAACCGTATTTCTAATGTTGTAGCTAATATTAGTTCTACAAAGGCAATGTAGTGCCCAGGCAAGGAGGTCTGCTTTGGGAAAGGGCTGTTACCATCTTTGTTTAAACTAAACTAAGTTTCTCTCAAAGTTAGTTCAGCCTACACCCAGGAATGAACAAGAACAGCTTGGAGGTTAGAAGCAAGATGGAGTTGGTTAAATTAGATCTCTTTCACTGTCTCAGTCATGATTTTGCAAAGGTGGTTTCAGAGGCTGAGGCAGAAGGATCTCTTGAGGCCAGAAGTTCGAGACCAGCCTGGGCAACTAAGCAAGACCCCATCTGTACAAAACAATAAAAATTATTAGACAATAGTAGATTGCCAAGAATATTTAAGAGAACTTGTAACATCTGTCTTTTATTTTTTTGAGATGGAATCTTGCTTGGTCTCCCAGACCAGAGTGCAGTGGTGCGATCTTGGCCATTACAACCCCTGTCTCCCAGCTTCATGCGATTCTCCTGCTTCAGCCTCCTGAATAGCTGGGATTACAGGCACATGCCACCACACCTGGCTAATTTTTGTATTTTTAGTAGAGATGGAGTTTTGCTATGTTGGCCAGGCTGGTCTCAAACTCCCAACCTCAAGTGATCCACCTAACTCAAGTGATCCACCCACCCTGGCCTCCCAAAGAATTGGGATTACAGGTGTGAGCCACCACACCAGGCTCTTTTCAGTTGTACATAAATGTTAATTTCCAGGTTACTGTGTCAGAGACTGAAGTGAAAAGGAAATAAGTGTTTTCAAAGTAGTTCAAGATCTCTATGACAGCCCGTTTCCAAGGTGGCCCCCAATGGTCCTCACCTGGTGATAATCATGCCTTTGTGTCGTCCTGTCCCATGTTAAATAAAGGCTGACTGAGGGACCAATAGAATAATCCAGAAGTGACAGTATGTGACTACTAAGACTAAGTCATCAAAGACACGGCCTCCTTTGCCTTGCTCTCTTGAGTTACTCACTTTTAAGGATAATAAGTAGCCCTGGGAGAGATCCACATGCAAAGGAACAGAGGCCTACTGACCACAGCCAATACCAGCTTGCCACTGTAAGAAGGCAGGAAGCCTACCCTACAGCCCCAGTCAAGCCTTCAGATGACCACAGCCCTAGCTGATATATTGACTGCAACTTCCTGAAAAACTCAAGTCAGAACAGCCCAGGCAAGTCACTCTTGAATTCCTGACCCACAAAAACTGTGAGATGAGTTTATTGTTTTTTAAGTCACTAAACTTTGGGGTAATTTGTTATATAGGACATAGGTTATTATTAATAATATAATCTCTGTTTTTAAGAATAATGGTGGATGGGTGCAGTGGCTCACGCCTGTAATCCCAGCACTTTGGGAGGCTGAGGCCAGCAGATCACCTGAGGTCAGGAGTTCAAGACCAGGCTGGCCAACAGTGTGAAACTTCGTCTCTACTAAAAATACAAAAGTTAGCTGGGCGTGTTGGTGGGTGCCTGTAATCCCAGCTACTTAGGAGGCTGAGGCAGGGAGAATTGCTTGAACCCAGGAGGCAGAGGTTGCAGTGAGCCGAGATTGCACCACTGCACTACAGCCTGGGTGACACAGCGAGACTCCGTCTCAAAAAAAAAAAAAAAATGGTAACAGGAAAGGCTAACTGTAATATGGCCTATATTACTGTAACAAAACGGCCTTTTCCAAATTTAGCCGGTAAGATTTTTTTAAAAAAATATTTATTTATCTATTTATTGAGACAAGAGTCTTGCTCTGTCACCCAGACTGGAGAGTGCAGTGGTGCCATCTCAGCTCACTGCAACCTCTGCCTCCCGGGTTCAAGTGATTCTCCTGCCTCAGCCTCCTGGGTAGTTGGAATTACAGGCGCCTGCCACCATGCTAGCTAATTTTTTGTATTTTTAGCAGAGATGGGGTTTTGCCAAGTTGGCCAGGCTGATCTCGAACTCCTGACCTCAGACGATCCACGGGCCTCAGCCTCCCAAAGTGCTGGAATTACAGGCATGAGCCACTGCACCCGGCCTATTTAAAAAATTTTTTTTTAGATACAGGGTCTCTTTCTGTTGCCCAGGCTGGAGTGAAGTGGTGTGATCATAGCTTGCTGCAGCCTCAAACTCCTGGGCTCAAGCAATTCTCCCACCTTAGCCTCTTGATTAGCTAAGACTACAGGCATGTGCCACCATGCCCAGCTAATTTTTGTTTTTTTAATAGAGATGGGGTCTCACTGTGTTGCCCAGGGTGGTCTCAAACTCCCGGCTTCAGGTTGTTCTCCTGCCTTGTCCTCCCAAAGTGCTGTTATTACATATGTACGCTACCATGGCTAGCCTGTCTAGTATGATTTTCTTAAACAACAGTACATTTATGTTTAAAGTAAATTTGGCAAGAAATATCCTATTTAGTTTACAAAGCTATTGTGAGAAGGCACTCCTAATTTTGTAGGATGAACCAGTCAACAGGCATTACAGCAAGTGTACATGAAAGAAGTCAGACAAGTTTGGGAAGTGCCAGGTGAAGCAAAGTTGAACAGACTTGTTTGTTGAAGGACTTCTTAGAAGCTTAGAGGCCTCATGATGCTGACACGTGCTGGGATTTTATAAGGCAGGTTTATGATATACAGCATTTTCTATACTTACTCAAACAAGAACCTTGTTTTCAAAGATTAGCTAATGAGACTAGAACTTCTGAAATATACTTGGACTACTCGAACTAAGAGAAATGACCCATGGAGTAAAATTTTCCCAGTGCAGATTAATTCCCTAGTAACCCACCAGTCTTATCACTGAGTGATAATAATCAATGCTCCCCACTTAGAGCAAACAGAATAAAAAATTTGATCAAATTGAGGCTGGTCTGAGTGCAATGGTGTTTACAACAAATTGATCACAGCCAGTTATAGATTTCTTTGTTCCTTCTCCGCTCCCTCTGTTTCCCTTGACTAGCCTTACATAGATTTTAAAAATCAAATTGTAAATTAAAGGCAGGTATAAACATAAAATCGTAAAAAACTTGTAATGGCTTGCAACCATTTAAGGAAGTGTTCAAATTCTCACATTAGTCAGAGAAACGTAAGTTAAAATTCGATGAGGCAAGGCGAAGTGGCTCACGCCTGTAATCCCAGCACTTTGAGAGGCCAAACGGGGAGGACTCCTTGAAGTCAGGAGTTTGAGACCAGCCTGGGCAGCAAAGGGAGATCCCATCTCTTAAAAAAAAAAGAAAAAGAGAAGAAAAGAAGAAACTTTATTTATTTATTTGAGCTAGAATCTCACTCTGTTGCCCAGCCTGGAGTGCAGTGGTGCTATCTCGGATCACTGCAAACTCTACCTCCCAGGTTCCAGTGATTCTCCTGCCTCAGCGTCCCAGGTAGCTGGGATTACAGGCATGTGCCACCATGCCTGGCTAATTTTTTTTTTTTTTTTTTTTTTTTTTTTTTTTTTTTTTTTTTTTTTTTTTTTTTTTTTTTTTTTTTTTTTTTTTTTTTTTTTTTTTTTTTTTTTTTTTGAGACAGTTTCAGTCATGTTGCCCAGGCAGGAGTGCAATGGCATGATTTTGGCTCACTGCAACTTCTGCCTCCTATATTCAAGCAATTCTCCTGCCTCAGCTTTCTAAGTAGCTGAGATTACAGACGCATGTCACTATGCCCGGCTAATTTTTGTATTTTTAGCACAGACGAGATTTCACCATGTTGGCCAGGCTGGCCTCAAACTCCTGAGGTCTTGATCCGCCTGCCTCGGCCTCCCAAAGTGCTGGGATTACAGGCGTGAGCCACCACGCCCAGCCTATATATATCTCTTGATATACAGGTACATGGTTTCTCTAGGGTGTATACCTAGAGTTAAATTGCTGGGATCTAAGTTATGCACATCTTCAACTTTATATGTATATAAATATATATATTAGGGAAAAACTCTCAAACAATGTTTCTCCTCTGCTCTCACACCAACACAATAGTAATCAATAAATAAGGCTTCTGTGATCCTGAAATATGTGGAGATTTCTTCCCGCCAGCAAGCAAGCTGCAACAGACACCAGCTGGGCATCCTCCAATTCAGTCCCGACATGGTCTACCTGGAGACAGCGTCAGACTCCACGAGTTGAGGGCTCAGTCCCCAAGACTGCCCCCACACGGCCCTGACACCGGTTGCAAGTCCGGGCCTCCGGAACTTCTGACAGACTGGCTTCAAGTTCTGGTTCCCAAGACTCCCACTTTGGGTTCAATTAATTTGCTGGAGCGATTCACAGAACTCAGGGAAACACTTAGTTTGCCAGTTTATTATGAAGGATGTTATAAACGATAAAGATGGAGAGATGTGTAAGGCAAGGTATTGGGGAAGGGGCGCAGACCTTCCATGGGCTCCTTTGCTGCACCACCCTCCAGGGGCTTCCACATGTTCAGCTATCTGGAAGCTCTGTGAATCTTGTCCTTTCAGGTTTTTAAAATGAGTTCATTACATAGGCATGACTGATAACTGTGTATAAATGATTGGACAAAGAGGTCCAGGTGCGGTGGCTCATGCCTATAATCCCAGCACTTTGGGAGGCTGAGGCGAGTGGATCACCTGAGGTCAGGAGTTCCAGACCAGCCTGACTGACAGGGTGAAATCCTGACTCTACTAAAAATACAAAAAAATTAAGCTGGTGCGGTGGCTCAAGCCTGTAATCCCAGCACTTTGGGAGGCCGAGGCGGGTGGATCACGAGGTCAAGAGATCGAGACCACCCTGGTCAACATGGTGAAACCCCGTCTCTACTAAAAATACAAAAAATTAGCTGGGCATGGTGGCGCGTGCCTGTAATCCCAGCTACTCAGGAGGTTGAGGCAGGAGAATTGCCTGAACNATTAGCTGGGCATGGTGGCGCGTGCCTGTAATCCCAGCTACTCAGGAGGTTGAGGCAGGAGAATTGCCTGAACCCAGGAGGCGGAGGTTGCGGTGAGCCAAGATCGCACCATTGCACTCCAGCCTGGGTAACAAGAGCAAAACTCCGTCTCAAAAACAAAACAAAACAAAACAAAACAAAACAAAACAAACAAACAAACAAACAAGTCAAGCGTGGTGGCACATGCCTGTAATCCTGGCTACTTGGGAGGCTACGGCAGGAGAATTGCTAGAACCCGGGAGGCAGAGGTTGCAGTGAGCTGAGATCACATCACTGCACTCCAGGCAACAAAGCGAGACTCTGTCACACATACAAAAAAAAAAAAAAAAAAAGATTGGATAAAGAGTATGATCTCACACAAGCCCTGCTCAGATTCTTCCTGGCCTCTCTGTGCCGCAGCTTTCCTTCCTCCAGAGTATGGGACAGGAGGACCCTTTCTGGAATGAGGCTCTTTGACCCGCAGTCAGATGAGAGTCCTGCCTTCATGCAAGGAAAAGGAGGACAGGAGGGCAGAGAGGGATTCTGTTTCCTAAGGCCTAAAGCACCCCCAACATTATAACTTAAAAGACTGTAACAAGGTAAAAAGGGCTATGGGAGTTCTGAGCCAGGAGCTGTGGATGAAAATCTGGAATGTATATATAGCATAGTGTGTAGTTTTTCTTGAATGTTACATAATGGAATCATACCCTATGTGTTCTTTTGCAACTTGCTTCTGCTCAAGTATCTTGTTTAGATATTTCACATGGCATAGCTGAAGTTCAGTCACTTTCACTCCTGTTTGGCATCTGATTGTATAAATACCCAACAATTTGTTCATTTTCAGGTTGTTTCCAGTTCTTTTAGTTTTTTTCTATTTGGAGACAGGGTCTTACTCTGTTGTCAAGGCTAGAGTCCAGTGGCCTGATCATGGCTCCTTGCAGCCTTGACCCTCCAGGCTGAAGCCATTCTCCCACCTCAGCCTCTTGAGTAGCTGAGACTACAGGCATGCACCACCACACCTGGCTAATTTTTGTATTTTTTGTAGAGATACAGTTTTGCCATGTTGCCCAGGCTGGTCTCAAACGCCTGGGCTCAAGTGGTCCGCCTGCCTCAGCCTCCCAAAGTGCTGAGATTACAGGTGCAAGCCATTGTACCAAGCTGATTTTTTACTATTATGAAAAACGGTAGTAGTGTTGCAAGAAAAATTCTGTTTTTTTTTTAAATTGATTTTTAATTGTTATGGGTATATCATAAGAGTATATATTCATGGAATAAATGACACATTTTGATACAGACATACAGTGTGTAATAATTAGAGTAAGTGGGGTATCCATTGCCTCCAGCATGTATCATTTCTCTGTGTTGCAAACGTTCCAATTTACTCTTTTAGCTACTTTTATTTATTTATTTATTTATTTATTTATTTATTTATTTTTATAAAGATGAGGTTTCACCGTGATGGCCAGGCTGGTCTTGAACTCCTGACCTCAGGTAATCCACCCACCTTGGCCTCCCAAAGTGCTAGGATTACAGGCGTGAGCCACTGCACCCAGCCTCTATTAGCTATTTTAAAGCGTACTATAAATTAGAGTTGACTGTAGTCATCCTGTTGTGCTATCAAATACTAGATCTTCATGAGGTCAGGAGTTCAAGACCAGCCTGGCCAACATGGTGAAACCCTGTCTCTACTAAAGATACAAAAAAAATTAGCTGGGCATGGTGGTGCACACCTGTAATCCCAGCTACTCAGGAGGCTGAGGCAGGAGAATCATTTGAACCTGGGAGGCGGAGGGTTCAGTGAGCCGAGATTGCGCCATTACACTTCAGCCTGGGCAACAGGATGAGACTCTGTCTAAAACCAAAACAAAAACACAGAAACAACAACAAAAAAACCTAGATCTTATTAATTCTACCTAAGTACATTTTTGTACCCACTAACTATTCCTCACAGCCCCACTACCCATCCTAGCTTCTTGTAATCATCATTCTACGTACTATCTTCATGAGTTCAATTGTTTTAATTTTTAGCTCCTGTAAATGAATAAGAACATGTGAAGTTTGTCTTTCTGTGCCTGGCTTATTTCACTTAACATGATGTCCTTCAGTTCCACCATTCAAATGACAGGCTCTCATTTTATTTATGGATGAATAGAATATATTCTGTTGGGAATATGTACCACATTTTCTTTCTTTCTTTGTTTCTTTTTTTTTTTTTTTTTCTTTTTTTAGTGGGTTTTTTAAATAAAGACGAGGTTTCACCATATTTAGCAGGCTGATCTTGAACTCCCAACCTCAGGTGATCCGCCTGCCTTGACCTCCAAAGTGCTTGGATTACAGGCGTGAGCCACCAAGCCTGGCCTACCACATTTTCTGTATCCCTTTGTCTGTTGCAATATAAATCCTTGAACATGTCTCTTCATGTACAGTACATGGGTTTCTCTAGGATGTAGACTTAGAGTTAAATTGCTGGGATCTAGGGTATGCACATGCCCAACTTTATTAAGTAATATCACACTGTTTTACAAACTGATTGAGCCAATTTACACTCTCACCATAGTAGATGAAAGTTCCAATTGCTCTGCATGTTCCCTAGCACTTAATGTAGTCAGAGCTTTAAATTGTTTTCAATATAGTGGATATAAAATGAATAGTATCTCATTATAGCTTTAGTTTACTTCTTCTTTAGAAATGATGAGGTTGAGCACCTTTCTGTATGTTTATTTATTTTTAACTTTTAATTTTTATTTTTTGAGACAAAGTAAGACTCTGTTGCCCAGGCTCGAGTGCAGTGGCACAATCTTGGCTCACTGCAACCTCCACCTCCTGGTTCAAACGATTCTTCTGTCTCAGCCTCCAAGGTAGCTGGAACTACAGACGTCCGCCACCATGCCTGGCAAATTTTTTGTATTTTTTGCAAAAACTGGGTTTCACCATGTTGGTCAGGCTGGTCTCAAACTCCTGACCTCAAATGATCTGCCCACCTTGGCCTCCCAAAGTGCTGGGATTACAGGTGTGAGCCACTGTGCCTGGCTTCTTTTTATTTTTTCATTTTTGAGACAGGGTCTTGCTCTGCCACTCAGGCTGGAGTGCAGTGGCATGATCATTGTTCACTTGTAGCTTTGACCTCCCTGGCTCATGCTTGTGGCACATAACTGGGTAATTTTTTATTTTTTTTAAAGTTTGACACAGAGTCTTGCACTGTCCCCCAGGCTGGGGTGCAGTGGAGTGACCTCAGCTCATTGCAATCTCCACCTCCTGGGTTCAAGCAATTTTCCTGCCTCAGCCTCCCGAGTAGCTGCGACTGCAGCTGTGTGCGCCACCATGCCCAGCAATTTTTTTTTGTATTTTTAGTAGAGACGGGGTTTCACCATGTTGGCCAGGATGATCTTGATCTCCTGATCTCGTGATCCTCCCGCCTCGGCCTCCCAAAATGCTGGGACTACAGGCATGAGCCACTGAGCCCAGCCAATTTTTGATTTTTTTTGTAGAGATAGGGGTCTTACTCTGTTGCCCTAAGCTGGTTTTGAACTCCTGGGCTCAAGCAATCTGCTTACTTCTGCCTCCCAAAACACTGGCATTATAGGCATGAGTCACTACACCTAGTCTATATGTTTATTGGAGATTTTTTTTTTTTTTTTTTTTTAGGCAGAATTTCACTCTTATTGCCCAGACTGGAGTACAATAGCGCGATCTCAGCTCACTGCAACCTCCGCCTCCTGGGTTTAAACAATTCTCATGCCTCAGCCCCCTGAGTAGATGGGATTACAGGCATGTGCCGCCAGACCTGGCTAATTTTTATATTATTAGTAGAGATGAGTTTCTCCATGTTGGTCACACTGGTCTCGAACTCCCGACCTCAGGTGATCCGTCTGCCTCAGCCTCCCAAAGTGCTGGGGTTACAGGCATCGGCCACTGCTCCCAGTTGGCTGTTGGTATTCTCTTTGTTATAAAATGTCTTTTGGCTGGGCGCGGTGGCTCAAGCCTGTAATCCCAGCACTTTGGGAGGCCGAGGCGGGTGGATCACGAGATCAAGAGATCGAGACCATCCTGGTCAACATGGTGAAACCCCGTCTCTACTAAAAATACAAAAAAATTAGCTGGGCATGGTGGCGCGTGCCTGTAATCCCAGCTACTCAGGAGGCTGAGGCAGGAGAATTGCCTGCACCCGGGAGGCGGAGGTTGTGGTGAGCCGAGATCGCGCCATTGCACTCCAGCCTGGGTAACAAGAGTGAAACACCGACTCATAAAATAAAATAAAATAAAATAAAATAAAATAAAATAAAATAAAATGTCTTTTGCAGCCTTGTTTGGTGGCTCATGCCTGTAATCTAATTCCAGTGGTTTTGGGTGCCAAGGTAGGAGGATCACTTGAGCCTAAGAGTTCAGGGATGTAGTCAACTATGTTTGTGCCACTGCACTCCAGCCTGGGTGTCAGAGTGAGACCCTATCTCAAATAAATAAATAAATAAATAAATAAAATTTAAAAATAAAATAAAATTTACAATTATTTCCTCTCAGCACTTGGAAGTCATTCCACTGACTTCTGAATTCCAGTGTTGCATTGAGAAGTCAGCTATGTGTCTATTTGTCATTCTTTTGTAGGTAATCTGCCTTTTCCCTCTAGTTGCTTCCCTCTTCTTCCCAAGACTACATGGGAGACTGAGGCAAGAGAATCCAGGAGGCAAAGATTGCAGTGGGCCGAGATCGCTGTCTTTATTATTCCCTCTGGAATTCTAATTAGATGTACATTGCACCTTCTTAACTATCTCTTCTGTGTTTTTTTTTCTTTTAGGTGGGATCTTGCTGTGCTGCCCAGGCTGGAGTGCAGTGGCCACTCATAGATATAATCATGACACACTACAGCCTGGAACTCCTGGTCTGAAGCAATCCTTCCATCTCAGCCTGAATCTGGCTTCTGTGTCTTTCATATTTTCTATGTTTTTATTTCTGTGTTGCACTGCATGTAATATCTTCACAATGGACTCTAACTCTTCCTTTTAATCTGGGATTTAACCCA
>NW_016108016.1:29197-34287 GCF_001604975.1 Cebus imitator
GGCCGAGGTGGGCAGATCGTGAGGTCAAAAAATCAAGACCATCCTGGCCAACATGGTGAAACCCCGTCTCTACTAAAAATACAAAAATTAACTGGTCATGGTGGTGTGCACCTGTAGTTCCAGCTATTAGGGAGACTGAGGCAGGAGAACTGTTTGAACCCAGGAGGTGGAGGTTGCAGTGAGCCAAGATTGTGCCACTGCACTCCAGCCTGGTGACAGAGCAAGACTCTGTCTCAAAATAAAAAGAAGAAGAAGAAAAAAAGAAGTACTTTCCAGTTTTCATCTGCCATTCAGTGGAAAAGTGGGTGGGTTGCAAAAGGTGTAGCCTCTGATGATTTTGTTACTTGGGTGTGGAGAGGTGGGGTTTTCCTTTTGATTCCATTCTAGGAAGCCATCACTCATCTGGCCTTAGGTTCCCTGCCTTCAGACCCTATTCTCTTGCCTCACAAGGAATCTGGAAGAATACAATAAGTAACTTCTGTGCAGCCAGTAGCTTACCTTGCTTCTTGTGGTGTGGCCTGACACCCTGAGATCTTGGAGCTCTCTCAGGTGGTCATTCTGCACATGTCCAGGGACTCACCTGTAGTTTTACCATCCACTATGGATCAGGATTCAAACAAGGAGGGGGGTGGCCAGAAGCCACAGAGAAATGTCCTAACACCTGCTGGTGCCTGGGGGAGACTTCACCCTGCTGAAGGTGGGACCCTTGGGATTATAACAATTCTATGCTCCTCAGTTTGAAAGTTCAACCAACATTTATGTATTTATTTTATTTTTATTTTTATTTTTATTTTTGAGATGGAGCCTTGCTCTGTTCCCCAGGCTGGAGTGCAGTGGTACAATCTCAGCTCACTGAAACCTCTGCTTTCTGGGTTCAAGCGATTCTTCTGCTTTAGCCTCCTGAGTAGCTGGGATTAAAAGCGCCCACCATCATGATAGCTAATTTTTGTATTTTTAGTAGAGATGGGATTTCACCATGTTGGCCAGGCTGGTCTTGAACTCCTGACCTCAGGTGATCTGCCCACCCTGGTCTCCCAAAGTGCTGGGATTACAGGCGTGAGCCACTGTGCCCAGCTGTAACAAACATGTATTGTTTCATACTTCATGTCGGATTTTAGCCACAACTGCACAGATACAAATATGAAACAGAGAAAGTTACTGCTCTTGAGAAGCTCATAATCTCAGGGCATGTCCTTCAGCAAAGAAAGAGAAAGACACAGGCACAGATAATTTAAATACATTGTGGTAGATGTTATGGTGGTGGTGAACTCAGAGTGCAATGAAGATGAGCTGATTTTGCATTTACATGCAAGGAACTGTAACTGCCCAATGAGTTCATCTTGCCCACTAGCCAGATAGAGCTGATTTATCAAGACAGAGGAATTGCAGGCTGGGTGCAGTGGCTCACCCCTGAAGTCCCAGCCCTTTGGGAGGCTCAGGCAGGCAAATCATTTGAGGTCAGGAGTTTGAGATCAGCCTGACCAACATAGTGAAACTCCATCTTTACTAAAAATACACACACACACACAAATTAGCCAGATGTGGTAGTACTTGCCTGTAATCTCAGCTACTCGGGAGGCTGAGACTGGAGAATTGCTTGAACTTGGGAGGCGGAGGTTACAATGAGCTGAGATCATACCACTGCACACCAGCCTGGGCAACAGAGTGAGACTCCGTCTTAAAAAAAAAAAAAAAAGGAGAAGACTGGTGCTCTGGCCCCAAAGAGTCATGATCTTGGTGAATTCACCACAGTTCAGGGTCAAGCTCTGAATTTTCCATGCTTAGAAATGTGAACGTGTGGCTGGGCGAGGTGGCTCATGCCTATAATCCCAGCACTTTGGGAGGCCAAGGTGGGTGGATCACCTGAGGTCAAGAGTTTGAGACCAGCCAGGCCAACATGGTGAAACCTCGTCTCTACTGAAAATACAAAAATTACCCAGGCGTGATGGCAGGTGCCTGTAATCCCAGCTACTCGGGAGACTGAGGCAGGAGAATCACTTGAACCCGGAAGGCAGAGGTTGCAGTGAGCTGAGATTGTGCCACTGCATTCCAGCCTGGGTGACAGAGTGAGACTCCATCTCAAAAAAAGAAATGTGAACTTGTCTATATCTCAGAACTGATACAATTTGAAGATACTAATTCAGATTAATGAAATTTACATGAAACTGGTATACAAATTCTAAATGAAAATTTATTAATTTACAAATATTTAAGAGTATATCAGCCTGATATGTTTTGCAAACACTTTTTGAACCAAACTCAATGCCAATACCTGTTATGGGTGCTGGAGATACAGAGATAAATAAAATACTGACTTTGTTTTCTTTTATATTTTCCTGTTTCTGAGTAGATCACAAGGGTTTATTTTCTGAGAGCTCCCTAACTTATGTGTGCACTGAGTGTGGGCAGACACTTTTTCTCTCTGAAATCACACAGCGTAGAAAGCAGCTTGTTGAGCATCAAATCACAAGAGAGGTTGACTGGAGCGCTGGAACAATCAGTAGTGGCTTTGATGGCCAGGGATAACTGGATATTAGCGTTGAGGTGGCCCAGCCACAACCCTGCTGCAGGCCTGCGAGCAAGCACTGCCTCCTGATGCTCTTTGCACATCCATAGCTGAGCAGGACCTTTTTTCTGCGGACATTTTTCTTTTTTCTTGTTTCCTTTTTGAGACAGAGTCTTGCTCTGTCACCCAGGCTGGAGTGCAGTGGCATGATCTCAGTTCACTGCAAGCTCTGCCTCCCGGGTTCAAGTGATTTTCCTGCCTCAGCCTCCTGAGTAGCTGGGACTACAGGCACTCACCACCACGCCTGGCTAATTTTTTGTATTTTTAGTAGAGACAGGGTTTCATCGTGTTAGCCAGTGTGATCTCGATCTCCTGACTTCGTGATCCTCCTGCCTTGGCCTCCCAAAGTGCTGGGATTACAGGCGTGAGCCACTGTGCCCGGCTGACACTTTTCATCTTACGTGAAAGCTGTCTCAGTCCTGGGTGCCGAAGGATTGCTGGTGGCAGTCACTCGGCTCTCACCCATGCTGCATTGATCTTACTAACATATCACTCAGGACAGGACCTGGTTTCCCCAGTTTCTCACTCCTTGAGGATCCCTCATTCTTGCCTGCCTGTTGATCTGGGCCATTCTGATTCGATCCTTGGCATTCCCTCTGTGAGCTTCTACCTTGCTTTGGTTACTTTTCTCTTAGCTGTGGTTTCAAGCAGTTGTCAATTTCCTTCAATCTTCCACCCAGTCTCTCTCTTCCTAACTCCTAGCAGGTAACCTTGCCACCAACTTTAGTTAGAAGATGCGGGTGAGGTGTAACTTCCTTATACATATGTAGGGATAAGCTCCCTACAGAAAGCCTCAGTGTCTGACAGGAGTGCCCCAGGTGTCTCCCAGGTTCCTCCTTCTACTACTCTGTCCGCTTCAGTGCTTGGCTGCTTTTGTGCCATCTGAGTCCTTTCTCTCCGCTCTGTCCCTATGGCGGGCAGTGGGCTTGGCTTTCAGTTCTGGCCTTTCCTCTTATTTTCCCTTGCTCTATACTCTGCATGGCCCTTGTTGGTGTGAAAAGAAACCAAAAATATTTCACCCCAAAATATACTTCTTTGACTTATTTTGAGATGGCTATTCAGAGGGCCTGCAGACAGGAATAGTCCTGAAAAGCTGCTTTTTGTGGAGGAGATTTACATCTGTAGAGAAAAAGCCCCATTTGTGAAATACACAGCCAGGCTTTCTCTGAGCCCCACTTCCCTTCCCCAGATCTAAGAAAGACTAACTCAACCACAGGCTGCCATCTATTCTTTCTGAGATGACCTAAGATATTTAAGATATTCTCTTTCTTTCTTTTCTTTTTTTTAGACAGAGTCTTGCTCTGTCACCCAGGCTGGGTGTAGCGGTGCCATCTCGGCTCACTGCAACCTCTGCCTCTCAGATTCAAGCAATTCTTGTGTCTCAGCCTCCTGAGTAGCTGGGACTACAGGCACGTGCCACCATGCCCGGCTAACTTTTTTTGTATTTTTGGTAGAAACGGAGTCTCACCCTGTTGCCCAGGCTGGTCTTGAACTCCTGAGCTCAGGCAATCCGCCCACCTCGGCCTCCCAAACTGCTGGGATTACAGGTGTGAGCCCCCGCACCTTGCTGACCTAAGATATTTTCATCTGCAGAATAAGACAAACTTTTCTTGGCATGCTTTCTTCTTTCACTCTCCCATTAACCTGTGTGGCCACCTCCCTCAGGGCCTGGAGAAACTTGGTCTTCGGGCTTATTCATTTATCCTGAAAATGATTGACTCCCACAACCAGCCCCCAATCCATCTTTTCCCCAGTGAAGAGGACATTTAAGCATCAACCATCTGGCTCTCCTTTGAGTTAATATCTTGTATGACTCCCTTGCACAGGCATGCATGTAATGAATCTGTTATACTTTCCTCTGTGACCCTTTGGAGTGGGGAGGGAAGAGCTCACTCTTTCTGCACCTACAGCATTCCCTGAGTCTTGTCTTAGATCCTCTTCCTCCTAATTTCTCACCCTGAGTGACCTCGCCGGTTCCCATGGCTTGAGTTGCCATCTCTGTGTAACTCCTAAATCTCTTTTTTTCCAGCTGTTTGCTGACTCCTCCCAACCCCCATCCATTCTCTTCCTTGTTCTGTGCCTTGAGGCACCTTGCCCTCTGGCTTCTGGTTGAGTTTAGCTAATGAGAAGACTCTGGAATAGGAAGGCAGAGACTCAGGGGATTGGGATATTCCTGCTTCTATTTCCATTCTGCTCCAGTGGGGGCTGCCTTCCTGCACAACTGCAGCTCTGCCAGGGACCCTTGTCCACGGCTCCAGCTCTCGCAGGACTCAGTGAACACTGCATGGCTTCCCACTGTTGTTCATTCCTGGATATTGAACATCTCTTAATGGCTTTCCTTACCCTTCCCAGACCTTCAAATCTAGCTGAAGATACCTTCTCCTTCCTGCTGGTGCCCTGACTGATACATAACTCCTGTTTATCCCTGGAGCAACTGCTCCCTGAACATCTCTGCAGATGCCCCTGACTCAACAAGTCCGGAACAGAATTCATTTCCCCCCAAATTGCTTTTCTTCCTGCTCCT